>NC_092051.1:11167093-11471811 GCF_003086295.3 Arachis hypogaea
CCATGATAACTAAACCTTTATATATAAACTGAGCCATATTAATCAGATCCTTTCTTCTTATTAACCCACTTTTTTAAGCAATAGGATCCGATAATCCAATGAGTTTCCCCCAATAAACCTTGACAATCTTTTTGTCTGAACATCAAGTGATGTATGCGTCTTATATTCATAGTTCTTTTTTTCTCTGTGCACCAGAAGTTAGTTTTGATAAATTCAAATGGCTTCCTACCATTCGATTTTGGTATCATTCTAAACATTTCATTCTCATCCAATCATTTCCTTCAGATGTTTGGAAGCCATATTGTTTGTTCTTATAAAACTGTAGCATGGGAGAGAATAGATTCCTGTGAATGACTGACTCCTCAACATTGATTCTTTTAAATTCCGCACTTTGTTTAAATTTAAAAAAAAAAAAGACAAAAAGTTAGAGCAAGAAAATCAATTTCCAGTATGAATGACAATGTCAATGCTTCACAAAAGTAAAAAATTAAAAAAAAGCCAAGAAATTTTGAAGAAAAAGAAATGGTTTTCTTGAAGTAGGCATAGCCATTGATCAGATAATTGTAGTCTGATTGTTTATAGTCCACACTCGTAAATTCGGAAACAAGATATCATCACATCAATGGCTATCTCAATTTCAAAATCTGAACAAGTTAAAATGAAAAGAAAACCAAAAACTGCTGCAACAATTCAAGAAACAAAAAGCAGACATAACAACCATAAATCTGAAGTGGTAAAAAGGCTCAGAAGGATCCATTGGTAATTTCTAATCACAAGGGACGATTTTCCATTCCCTCATAAAATAGGTAGTTTTCAACATCATCGCCTTCACGAAAACTTTAAAAAAATATTAAAAAAAAAAAACGAACGGCACAGAAAAATTGATTGAACAAGAAGAAGCCATTTAAAAGTTTGAAGACACAAACTCATTGACGAACACGAGGGAAGTTGCGAGAAGTAGCTAGCACAGTCGAATGAAGAGAATTGGATATTCAATTCTGCCGTATAAATAGAAGCCATGTAACATTTTAATTAGGGTTAGGGTTTTGTATATAAAGACGGAACTACCCTTCCGCTCTCGTGCAGATGGCCCGTTAAGATACAGATCTGGGCTTTACTTTCAGAGTTCAGAACATGATTTGGGCCTAGCTTCAGCAACTTCACAATTCGTATGCTTTATAAACAAAATGAAAAAAAATTACTTGATATCTTTATTTGTGTTCGTATAAAAAACTATAATTTTCACTATTATTGTTGTTCAATTTTATAATATTATAGTGTTAAACTCCTGTGATGCACAGCCTTACATTTTATTTTGACATGGTAAATTAAAAATAATATTTTATAATTATAAATTTTTTAAATTTAATATAACATTATGATCGTCATTATAAGATAATCGTATTGAATATATTATTTTATTTTTATTCAAAATAAAATACAAATAAAATAGTTTGAAGTCTATAATATTCTTAAATTATAAGAAAAGAGATCTGAAAAAATAAGAACATATATAACTGTAATAGTAGCATATCAATTTTATATTAAACTTTATATCATAAGACTAATGAAAATTTGTCGACAACCTAGTATTTTATTAACCTCGTTAGAAAAGCAATTGGCATATGATGTTGTACTTTATATTACATATTTTATTTCAAGTCTGAAATTATAGTTAATAGATTAGCTATATCTATGACAAATATTTGTACAAAAGTGTAAATCATAACATGTTATTAAATGAAAATACTACTTTTCTTACCTAAATATTATTAACTTCTTTAAACACGATATTTGTTGTTGATGACTTTGGATTGTTGTCTTCATCTAAAATTAGAACGTTTCTTCGCTAACGCCTTAATTGCAGACTCTTAACTTCTTGCAAGTAATCTCAAAGATTCAATAGATAAACAACTTATTTTGACATACTCTTAATACTCAAGATATATCGTCAGCAATAATGTCAAAGTTGCATCCAAATACGATTTGATTTCTAACACTATTAATATCAATAGTATCACAAGCAATTTTTTTCAATTGATGACCATACCTCGTTAATAGCTGAACAATTTTTTATCTCACATATAGTTCATAAAATAGCATCTTAAAGTTAGATATGTAATTCCATTATGTCTAATAGACTCATATGTTGTCAACATTTTTGTAGTTACATTCTCTAACAGTGGTATACATTCCAGTAAATAGTTTAATCTGTAGATAATATCTCTTGGTGAATAGCATTTTTTATATCTAAACAATATTGAAATCAGCATACATTAATTGCTTATCCAAATTATATTTTGACCTTGTAATATTCATTGATAATTGACATTTTGATGATACCTATGCATAATAATATTATATCTTGAAAATCATAATCTATGTATCTAAGAAATAATAGTGAATTAATCATATCTATGTATGATCATTACTTTATCATGTTATCTACAATAATTTATTAATGTAGATAATCTTAATAATGTATATTTTATCATTATCAAAAAATAGAGAAAAAAACAAATTTAAAGAATAATTGTAATAACAAGAAATATGATCTATACATGTAATTCTAATTATACTTATAATATAATAGAATTATAATTGACTTAATTTAATTTTATAAATCTAACATAATTAAAGAATTATAATGTAAACAAATATTTTAAAAAAAATTAATTGACTTAGAAAAGATGATAAAAATATCTTAATTTATTATAGTTATATACAAATACTTAATTATTAAATTTTAATTATGTAAAATTTAAATTATGTAAAAGATTTAAATTTAATTAACAATATTTAAAAATAATTAATTTATAAAATATTAACAAATAATAATTATTAATCTTTAAATTATAACATATAAAAATTTTAATTTATTACTTAATTAGAACTAAATCATTAAAAAAGATAAAAATATTAAAATTTAATATAATTTAAAATAAAAATTATAATTATAATATAATTTAAAATTTTATCTATTAACAAATAATTAATTTATTAAAATTAATTTAACAATTAGTAATAAATATAACAAATAATATTAATAATTAAAATTTTAATAAATATAATTTAAATAATTATTTAAAATTTAAAAATAAATCTAAACATAATTAATTAATTTATAATAAATTTTAAATAATATTATTTACATTAACAAATAAATTTATCAATATTAAAATAATTAATTTTTATATTTAAGAATATTAATTTCAAAATAAATATTAATTAAAAAACAAAAAAAATTATTAACATATATTAATTAATAAATAAAATTATAATAAATGTGATTATTAATATTAACTTTATAAATAATTTGTAATTTTATTTTAATTTTAATTAATAATATTAATCAAATTTTAAAAATTATTGAAAACTTATTAAATTATAAAATTTAAAAAATATTTATATTGAAAAATAAAATTAGTATTCTTTAATAATATATAATCTTATAATTTTTACATAATTAATAATTAACAGAATTAAAAGATATATTTTTAATCTAAGAACTAATATTAATAATATATCTATATTTTTGAAACAAATAAAAAGAATAAGCAATTTAAGATAAATCAATAAGATTTAAACATACATAATTAGTTTTGTCAGATAAATTCTACTGATATAGAAACTGAGTAATCCAACTGCTAGCTAGTTTGTAAATTAAACAAATGCTGTAAAAATTGCCATTTATAAACAACTTCTATTCAATGAAATTTTTTCTATAGTTAAACTATATGTGCTGTTAAAACTGTCTGTGCTGTATTCAAAAGTTGTATTACAGGTGGTAAAATATGAAGGAAAACATCAAGGCAGATCTAAACACAAATTATAAACTTTTACACCAACGGGAGTTTAATATACACCCAAGATTGCTTAAAATATACACCCAAACTGTCTGTTCTGTTAACTGTCTGTGCTGTATTCAAAATGTATGAATTACAGGTACTAAAATATGAAGAAAAACATCAAATCAAATATACACCCATAACCTGCGATTAGTAGTAGTGTTTGCATCAAACAGTTGTGAGACGATTTCTTTCTGAAACAATTGGTTTGTAAATGCAGCATCATGGCCAGCACTAACTCCAGCCATGGTGGTTGTTCCCATGGAGAAGCTTTTCTGCATCATGGGTGAATAATTCATGCTGTTGTTACTTGCAGTTGCACCCATTTGAGCTGCTTTCTGCAACAAAGCAGTTGCAGACATATGAGGCGATGATGAAGATGGATTAGAAGAAAGAATAACATTGTTGAAGCCAGTAGAACTCAGCTGAAGCGTTGAAGAAGAACAAGAAGAAGTAGTTGTTGATGAGAAGATGGAGTTATTGAAAGGAGTTGTTGTTGGAATGATAAGTGGTGGATCAGTGATGAATAATTGATCTGATGAAGAAGAAGAAGTGGTTAATGGAATCTGACTAGGGGGCATGCCAGTTGTTAACAAACACTGATGGTGGGTGGAAGAAAGTTTGTTATTTTCTTCGGTCAAAGCATCACAGAAAGCACGATGAGTAATGAAACTGTCTCTTCTGGAAAAGATGGTGCCGCAATCACACTTATACTCGCGAGTGCCGCAAGTTTTGAGGTGGGCCTTCCAATCAGATTGAACAGCGTAGCGTTTGGAACACTTGTCACACTTCCATTTCTTTTCGCCGTGTTTGCGGCTGAAGTGTTTCTTGATGCCGGTGAGGTCGCCAAGAGCACGTGATGGGTTGTGGTGAACGCACGTGGGCTCAGGGCAGACGTAGACACGCTTCTTGACCTCTGTGGTTGTTCTTTGCCTTAGCTTCCATGGTAGATTGTGTCCTCTCCTGTGTAGTTGAAGGTTTTGGTCCCTCTGGAAACCTTTGTTGCATATCTCACACACGAATCTGTTTGTTGCCATTAATGTTGTTGGTGACAGAGCTACTACTTCTGCACTTGGATCTGTCATCATTCAAACATCAATCAAAATAAGATAAAGTGGAGTGCTAGGGGCGGGCAGAATTTGTGATGTTTAGCCATCAATTAGTCATCATCAATATTTTTAATGGTGTGAGATGAGATCTAATGGTATAAGATTAATCATTTTTTCTTTGATGGTTAAGTGCTGGTAAGATTTCAACAAAAGTGCTGACTCTTAGACTTATCATTCTTACAATTTTTAGTAATAAATAACATGAACAACCGACTTAAAAATTGGCCAAATTCAAGTAAAACACACTACATTTTAAATTATTAATCTAAATTTTAATATTAAAATAATCATCTGCACACCTAATAAATTGAACATCCGATATATTCATTGTTTATATTATTTAGTATTTTTATTATCTACCTATACTTTTCCCTTATTGTTGATCAGCATAAATATTAGATTGTCTTTTAGTAAATAAATTTTAATATTTATATGTACAAATTCTAAAAATATGAGTGTAAATTGTACTAATTCATATATGCAAATTTTATTAAATATAAGTGCAAATTATACATTTTTAGTGTACAAAATTCTAAATATAAATATAAATTAAGTGAAAATTCAAGTACAATTAACTTTATACAAATTAATAATTGAGAGCTGTTAGATAATAATTTAGTCAAATATATTAAATTATTTAATGACTCTTAACTATCAATTTTATATCAAGTTTTACTTACATATTATTGCTGATCAACTACCCAACTAAAAATGATAATATTTGCTAGTCAGAAAGATTGATCTAAAAATAATGAAAGATCAAGGGAATAGAAAGTTGAATAAATAAATTAATTAAATTTGCCTGGGGTTCCTGGTAGGTTTCTTTTCTTTTTATTGGTTTGTTGTTGCTGCTGCTTGTTTTCTTGATGAACTTCTTCTTCTCCAGTGTTTCCAGAAGAGAAGCTTCCATCTTCATTACCTGACATATTGTTTGACATTTTTGGATACAATACAAGCTTCTTTTTGTGTTGAAGAATTAGAAAGCAAATTGTTGTGGTTATGTTACAAATAAATGTTGTAAGCAGGTTTTTCTTTATTTGGCCTTATATAAATATATAATCTTCATTACAAGACAACAAATAGGTAAATGCCCCTAACTACCTTGCTAACTTCTTGCTTTATTATTATATTATTATTGTAATATCCTAATTAAATAACCAATCAATTTCTCATTAGCTCATGCATCCACAGATTGTTGGACCCTTGTATATATATTAAAATAAAACAATTGACCTATATATGATGGATTTTTAATTTAAAACTCCCGGCCCTTTGATCTACCTTTTTCATTAGAAATTAGCATAAGATTTTATTTCCATGATCCATAATATGATTATGTTAAGTATTGATTTATGGATTTAATATCTATACATTGTCAATGTAAAAAAAAATTACTGATATTATTTAAAAGAAATATTTCTAAGCATATTATATTGACTTTAATCCATATATGGCTTAACAATATTGGATCAGATAAAATTTAATTAATATTATCTTAAAATTAGATGAACCTAGTTGAATGTCATAAATTAACTCAAAAATTGAAGGTTGTCTCATGTTTAAATATAATGTGGAAGAATATAAATGGATGACAAGGCAAAAGTTCTAATAATGTTTTACTAATTAGTGCAGCCATTGAAGGTTAGTGTTACTAGCTACTAAACTCGGATTTGTTTTTAAACGAGAAAATAACTATCATCATAATAACGAAGACGAAATCTATCTACGTCTCATTTGATCCATATATACGATCGATGGAAACAAGCAAAGTAATAAGAATCTTCAAATAAAAATTAGAATGAAGCAAATATGTACTAATGACATAAAAGAGGTTGCTACCGAGTTAACCTAAGCTACATTATTCAAGCTTTAATTTGCCATAATGGCAACGACATTCACTAAGGGTATCCTATGGCCTCCTTCATATAAATTAAAGCAAAAATAAATGTAATGATCTTTTCAACATTTACTTAGATTATGGGTAATGCTAGGGAGACAAAAAATACCGTCAGAACTTGCCTTATTTAACATTCATTAATTGTCGCAACAATTAATAAATGCTAAATAAGGCAAGTTATGACTGTTTTTGGCTAATTTTCTTTAGTTACCAAACATTTCCGTAGATTATAATACCTTTATACATATATGGAAATTATTCAAATATAGTGTTATCAGAATTGTTTTATAAGTAAAAAGAATTAGCTAAAAACAACAATACTTGCCTGATTTAGCATTATATTGTAATAATAGTCATGCTAGAAAGACAAAAAAAAAGTCAGAACTTATCTTATTTAATATTTATTAATTAATTATTATAATAATTAATAAATATTAATAACACAAGTTCTGACTAATTTTTTTTGTTACCAAACATTTTTGTTGTAATAATTAATGAATGTTAAACAAAGTAATTTCTATCTGTTTTTTTAATCTTCCTATTATTATCGCAAAATTATTATGTAGTTGATAATCGAAAATATTTGGTAACAAAAAGATTAGTGAAAAACAATGAAAATTTGTCTTATTTAATATTTGAATAATGTTACACATCCAAATCTTTTTGTTAACTAAGTCCAATTAAATTAATCTAATATAACAAAAATCAGTTATAACTAGTATTATTCAAAGTTTTATTATTTAATTTAATTAATTAAATTTATAAAAAAAATTTTAGATGTACAATATTATTCTTAACATTTATTAATTTTAACAACAATTAATAAATATTAAATAAAATAAATTTCGATAAATTTTTTTATCTCTTTAGTATTGTGGATTGAAAACATATTAAGACTTTAAGAGTGTGTGGAATAAAGTCTCATGAGTCATGACCATGCCAAAGGTATGATAGAATTAAATTCTATGGATAATATGTGTAATAATAATTTTAAGCATGGTTGAAGTTTATTCATCGAATTTTTTTTCTATTTTGTATTGTTCTGGCAAACATAAATGATAATAAAAACGTTTTTATGGCTTGAAGGAGTCATACATGATCACCATAAAAATATTATACTTTTGTTATTTTCTTCATGTTAGATTTTACAGCTCCCACGCGCTTCTTGCTTTAAGAAAACAAGGGGACAAAAACTAGAATATCAAACATGAGATAAAGTTCAAATTTCAAGTAACAAAAATAAAAAACTGACTAGCCCTTTTCATTTGATATATAAATTTAATTTTTATATACAGTCAATACTAAAAAATTTTATATAAATATTTAATTATATATTATTATATTAAATAATCGTATAAAATTTTTCGTTCTATCAATATATTAAAATTAAACTATATATACTCTTTTATTGTCAAACAAATATTAATAAAACGACGAAAAAGACCTGGTAGAAATCATCGACATAAAGATCGATATATTTGATGAACCTAGCTTGCTTACAACAAATAAGTAAGGACAAAAGCTTGCAAACATTCTTTATATATCTTATAAATATCTCGCATTTATTCATTACATTATGGTAAGCCCAATTTTTACATGATTACATGCCATGGAATTATTGTTTCGAATTCTTCATATAATTAATTATTAATTTTGGTGTAATGGTCGCTAACTGACATAGATAAAGGATCCTTATAGATAAATCCAACAAAGGGAACAACCTAGATTAGACGGTTTGTTTATGTTATTTAACAACGAACTAACAAGGATAGGTTATATATGCATAAAACTATTGTTATTGATATGGACATGCTTTGATTGGGTTATTAATTATTAAAAAATTTTATAAAGCTATAATTTTGTTAGTATTTAGTAAATGGAATTTTTTAGTGTTGGAAAACTGATTACAGTAATTCCTTTATCTAACACCGTTAGATAAGCTAACGAATTATAATTTAAATGATATAATTTTTCTATTTTTATTTAAAAGTTGTGAATTTGAATTTCACTCTTAACTTAAAAAAAAAACGAAAATGTTTGAGAGTAGTGACATAATTTGTCTTTTTTTTTTCTTTTGTTTGTATTCATTAATTATTGTTGAAATAAATGCATAATATTACATATATAAAATTATAAATATTAAATTAAATTAAATAATTTTATATTATTATTTTCTTGTATTACTCTTAGAATAATATTTGTTCAGTGATGAACTAGAGTATAAATAACCCAAACAAATTAAAATATAGTGATGAAGTGTAAATCTAGGGTACGTTATTAGTATAACATATTTTTATACACCTAGTGGTGCTTATTAATTACCACCTAGATATAGTGAATTAAGCTCATTAATATTTAAGGAATTAAAGTTCTATAACCTATCCATCTAAAACAAACTTATATTATGTGTTTAACTAGATGCAACTGCGTAGACAGATAGGTAACAGATACGCACATTATCTAGAAATAAAAATATACCCGACGATACTTAATTAAATATCAAATGAAATAGATTTTGTTAACGACATATAAATATTATAAACTCATATTCAAAGAGGTATATATACAAAGGATCCTGCTGGGGAGACAATGAACTATTTGTACAATGAGTTATTGAGTTATAAAATAAACATCCTCTATACTATCTAGAATAACCATCCGAGTACTAGGGATAATAAACATCTTCTCAAAAGATTAAATTGATTTTGGGGTTCACCAAGGATCAAACTCTTGACCTTTCGGATCTAGCGCTTTAATACCATATCATAATATCATATCATGATACCACTCATCCCAAAAGCTTCAGCTGATGAGAAAATATAACACTAATGATTATATCTCTAATACTCCAGAAACCTCCATTGTACACATTGTACAAGTATTCCATTGTCTCCTCATACTTTCCCATATACAAATAATGGAGGATTATAATTAAAAACTTGTAAAGATTTTATATAAATCAATATCTTAAAATTAAACTTTTAACAATCTTTTCACAATTCACAAGAGAAGTATATATTAAAAATGATAAAAATATTATTTACATTTTTTAATACAACAACTTGTATTCATATTAATGTTAAGGAGAGAAAAAAATCCCAAATTTATTTTATTTAGCATTTATTATTTTTAGCAATAATTAATAAATATTAAATAAAATAAATTCTAATTTTTTTTTCACGGTATCCCTCAGTTCGATTAGGCAAAGAATAATTCGTTGCGAATTGGAGTTTCATTTAAGAGTTTGTTGTTGGCCAATAGGTTACTATATACACAAGGCGAAATTCGAATTCAAATCACAATACTTATTTAAATAGACTAGCGAACTAATTACTAAATCAACCCAACTTAATTAATTCCGACTATTTTTACCTAATTTTTTTGTTATCAAATGTTTTTGTATTTTTTTTTGGGTGTCCCCTCGTTCTCATATTATTTAGTAGGGTTATGCTATGTGTACATTAAAATTAGCCACCAAAGTCAACTATCAATATAAAATACATGTTGCAATATAAATACATATTGAAAATAAATTAAACCACATATATATTTATACATAAATACATTAGTGACTAATTTTAGTGACTAATTTTAATGTACAAATAGCATTTCCCTATTTGGTATTTAGTATTTACCTAAGCCTTGAAGGGACCATGTCAATTAAAAGGCGCGTCGTCAATAATGTCCAGCCACCATCCAGCTTGGGCTTATATAAATAATAAATCTATTCCACGAATTTATAAAGCATATTTAATTCGGGTAAGTCACTTTTATTTTTTATAATACTATTTTATACATCATATTTTTTATTGCATATTTAAATAAATTTATTAAAAAAAAAGAAATAACAACATTTATTCCTATGTAATTATATATAAAACGAGTTTATAAACAGTTTTTTATTCATCTAAAAAAGAGAACTCAAAAAGATTCAGAAATTAGTCATTAGTTTGAGATAAGGGAGCCACTTAAATAAAGATGTCAAAAATATTTTTTTTTAAGATATTTTTTAAAAATTAAAATTTAATACATATAATTAATTAAATTATATTATTTTTATTAAAATTAGATCGGATAAATCAGTTTAGCAAAAATATTAATAAATTAATATTTTTAGTCATTTTATATAATAGAGATATTGTAGTCATTTTTTATAAAAAATAATATTAATTTAAACTGATTCAAAATTTGAATCACTATTTTCAGTTGAATTAATTTATCTGACCTAATTTTGACAAAAATAACATAATTTAAGTGATTATATATATTAAATTTTAATTATTAAAAAATACCTTTAAAAAAAGATGTTTTATGCATCTTTATGAAAGTATTTTCCTTAAAATAAACGTACAATATCGGAGGATTTCCGCATAATAAGCTATAAATTTGGTTAAGACGATAGATATTGTAACTTTTTAAGAAAAAAAAAAATTCAGATTCAAGTCCTTGGGGAAAAGCCACTCTTTTGTGAGATCTTCACTAAATTGGACTAAATCAATGGAGTCATAATAATAAGACCTTGGTATGCAATAGTTTTGTTGGAATAAAAGAAATTTGGCATAGTGGGGACTAAGACCAAGAAAAATGAAAAGACAGAATGGGGAACACTAATAAAGAATATTGCTCCATAACCTGTCAAATGGAATGTTGCTTGATTTGCAAGTCAAATAGTTATTCATTATTTCTTTTCAAATAAGAGATTACTTCTTCTAATCAAAGCAATTTATCCTTAGGGATATGTACAAAACTAACCGTTTCTTTCCAATTACCTCTAAAAGGTTCTTTCTCACTTGCTACAATTATATGAATGTATCATTTATTTGAAGTAGCTAACACCTATTAATTATTCTCTTCTTACTCATAAGTTGCTATAACAAGAGCAACAACATTTGGTAGTATGGAATTTCTTTTTATTTTTTTTATTTTTATAAGCCACCAATATTTTCAAATTCTTTTGTCCAAACTTTTTTTTAAGTTTCCCAAATCGGTCTAATTTATTGTGGATCTGGATTCCATTTTTTTTAATGTCACTGGTCAATGAATTGTTGTATCACTTTAGTGTACATGATAAGATTCAAACTTCCGACACTTGTTTAAACGGATAAATGAGCTAACTACTTGACCAGTATAAGCTGGTTACTTTCGTTCTAACTTATTCTGAGATGAATTAGATCATTATGGAGTAAAACTCAGAGAGGGTTTGAAAAAAAAATCATTTGAACCAACCAAATATTGGTAATTGATAATAAAAGAGACTGTTTCTATAAAGCTACAATTGTGTTCTAATAAAATAATTAACATTCCTATCAATTTGACATGAAATAGAAACTACGACTTAACAGTTTTTTTACACTTTACAGTGCCTCAACAGTATTATGATTCCCATTAGAGAGAATGATTTTCTCTTCTCACTAAACTTGGGTAACTCATTATTAAAACTTTTATCCATATGCTATCTTATTCTATTATCATCAGGTCAAATTCTCAAGAAAAAAAGAAAGGTAAGTGATCTGTGAACAACTGAACATATACTGATAGCATTGATGTTCTTGTGTATTATGGATACACTTGAAACAATAAAACTGTATCCCATCTTTTTTCCCATAGTATAGTGATTCTCCCTGCTTCAGATTAATGCCATAACATTCTCTTCCTCTGCTCTTGTATCAGCCATGGAATTCACAATGCCATTGTCACAATTACCACTAACTATTGTTCCATTACTTGCACCTATATATCTTGACTTTGAAGAATTACTCTCTGAAGATTCTGTGCTCTTTCTCTTCCTCTTTGAGTTGAGAAATCTGTACTCAAGAGCTTCCAATGCTTTTGTGGTCAATGGTCGGTTTCTAGTGCTCGTCCGACGGCTTACAATGCCGGATTGCTGCGCCTTATCATGATGATCAGGAGACTCCTGTATGGCATTGAGCTGCGCCGTGTCGGATGGAGAGGACAACGATGTATTTTCACATGGATTGTGATTTTGCTCCATGACATTAGAGGATGGAACATCCCTTTCCATGTCCATGTCCATGTCCATGTCAATTCCAAACTCTGGTGAAACTTGAGGAAAATTCAAGTCAATCAACATCATGGTTTTAGATTTTTCTTCAGAAACTTGTACAACCGGATCCTGCTGAGTGGCACTGCCTTCACAAGGGTGAGAAAAGATGTCTGAATCCATAGACAAAACCACGCCCTCGGATGCTTCGTGCAAAGTTGATGGCGAAACAGGTTCATTCAAATCAAACTTCTGTATTTTCATGACATTAGGAAAGCAATTTGAGCAATCAGATGCTGCATTTTGAATGAATTCATGCTCATTGATCTCCCTTGGATGGTTTCCATCATGCTGCTCTGAATGAAATCTATGATTTTCTACTTCTAAGGTGGTGGTGTTGCGCTCATCGAGTGTAAGAGATAAATCTAATGCATCTATGCTCATATCTGTAGCAGAGAATTCTCCAACAGGCTTTGAAGAATTAGCCTGTTCAACCTGATCATCCACATGGTTTGAAGAATCAGCTTGTTCAACATGATTTGGAGGACTACCTTGTTCAACTTCTTCTTCAGAAGTATCTTGCTCAGATTCAATGGAACTGCTTGAGATGTCAGATATGCTCATAGTTTGAAAAGGTAAGCTTCTTAGCTGCCTCACTTTGCATTGATGCGAATCAACAACAATGCTTGTATCAACAACTGTAAATTTCCCATGATCTTGCTTGCACTTTGAACTTAGCGGTTGAAGGTAACGAAACTGTTTGTTTCCCTCATCCAAGTTTCCCTCAGTTGCTTGAATTTCATTCTCAATAAGCCCCGGCTCCAGTGCTACTTTATTCAAAACATCACTTATCGAATCGAAGTAGTGGTTGCCTTTTACCAGTTTCCTTCTAGAAAATTTCTTAACACCGGGTATAAGAAAAACCAAGGAAGGTTTTGAACTGGTGACAAATTGATCCTTAGGCTGCTCAGAATGCCACCCTTTCGCCAAAAGGCGCGGCCAAACAGCTTCCCAGAAGAGATCATTGGACCGAGCTTTGCTCAACCTGAAATTTCCTGTGAGAAACTTGATTATGTCAGCTGATGTAAGAGAGGAGCAAGCTTTGCCAACTGGCATTTCGGCACGAATAGAGAACACGTTTGTAGTCTTTGTCGGCTCGTTGGCAGTGCCAGTGAGATCTTGCTTCCCTTTACCAATGCCTACTGCAGCTATGAACACTTCAATGCCAACAGCATCCTTTAAATCAAATACATATTCTTCAAATGGCATCTTTCCCTCCAGAAATTTCCTTGAAATCTGCAGTAAGCAAATATTTGTCAAGAGTTTGTTAAGGTACAAAATACAATTGCAGTTCATTATAGTGAAATATTTTCCTTGTTGAAAAGCTAATACACCTATATCCACAAAAGATGTGAAAGGAAAAGGTTCATGATTGAAACCACAAATATTTCTTTTAAGAACTTAATCAAAGTATTTGTTATCATATAGAAGGCTAATTAAACTATATTTGTTATCAATAATCACTTCCATTTATAATTACAGCCTTGATAATTAAACTAGCTATGAAAATTTCTGCTGTATAACACTGCTAATTGAATATAAGATTTTTCATGGAAAATCAGTGCTTATTTCTAATCTATGCCATTAATTGCAACTACTTTAAGTCAAGTTGGAGTATCTTTTTCCCAATTATTTCCTAGCATGAACACAATACCCCAAGCTTGTTGATGGTTAATATTTAACCTCTAATGGAAATAGTATATGGCATCAGCAACACAGACAAAGAGGGATTTCATTCAACAATATTCATTACTGATAAAATGAGATCAAAACTTTCAATATCAATGTCAAGAATCTATGTAATCTATACAATGATTTAATCTCACAAGAACATTACTTACTTAACAAGGTGGATAGAATTATAAGAACTTGCATACATTAAAGTATGTCAAAGACTAGACATACCTCAATCAACAAAGTTTGGCATTCTCCTGCAACATGGGAAAACATTCTTGACAGCAATTCTTGTTGCCTCCATCCAGTGAATATTTTCTGGCCGTATATACATCGCCTATTTCTCAACTTCCGGCACTCTGACCATCGGCGATACCCTTTAGACCTATAAAACTTGCCATAATAGAAAGACAATATGTCTCCCATGTTTTTGGTCCCAACAAATCTCTTTACAAGACTGAGATTCTTTCCAAATATATAGAGGCCAAGAAGAAAACTGTCATATTCCGTGTTCGTCCAAGATTGAGCAGCCAACAAACCAGGGAGAAGATACTTTCCTCTTGACTCAACAGATTTTGCAGAGGATTGAATTTGAAAATTAGAAAACATAGTCTGAAATTCCACTTTAAGCTTAGGACATTCATTCTCCGAAATCATTTGTCCCTCTTTGCTTGTGATAGATTCTAAAGCCTCCCAATTACTGTTTTCTAACTTGCAATGTGACCACATCAGAGGAATAGGTAATCCTAGTGAGAAAGACTCTGGCCTATTGACTCTGGTTTCTGAATCTATTGTCTTCTTTATGAGCTGAGAGCGATACGGCACGGCGATGAATGCAGGAATTTCAGCTTGGTGCTCCTCTCCAACATGAGGATGATCTTCTGGATCTCCAAATATATCATCAGAAGCATCAGAAGATTTCATCTCAGTGCCTTCTTTGTTGTCATCACAGCATAGATAATCCATCTGCTAATAAAGTGAAATCTAACACTGCAAGAATTTTGAATGTTCAAAAATCATTCCCTTAACACAACAACATGATAGCAATTTCATCATAAATCAAGTGATTAAAACACCAAACTTCAAAATTTTATGAGAAATTCAAGTATATTTAACTATGCATATATATTACAGCAGAAAAACTGCTAGAATAAGGAATAAAAGGGAAATAGAAAAGAGAAAAGTAATGTGAATCAGTTCACAGAAAACAACTCAAGTGAAAAGGACATTCACAAAATCAAACCACGCAAAAACGGACACTTCATATCCACATCCAATTACAACAAACCCAGATCATCCCTCCACGTTATAAAAATAATAGTGATTAAAAAGACTTAAACATATTTAAAAAATTACAAAATCAAAGCAACTACAACAAAACTAATAAGCTTGAATTAAATAGACAATTAATGATACAAGGCAAGTGGGAATGATAGAGAGAAGCAATCACAATGAGGTTGTTATCATAATTAAGAGGCAAACCCATCAAAATAATAAATAACCGCTTTAATAATAAGATTATATGCATGTTAATAATGTTAATGTAAAGTAATAATGATTGGAAATAAGAGATGAAATGTAACCTTGAAGGGGATAGGGCCCACGTGTGAAAAATCGACCTGGGAAAATGGGTCTTCTTAGAAACCTCGATTGTCAACTTGTGTTGTGTTGTGTTCTGGTGGGAACTGAAAAGAATAACACAAAACACATTAAAAATAAAAAAACAGCAGAGACATATATAAATATGAGAGATGGAAGGACGTGGTTTAAGGTTGTTGATAGATTACCTCGTATGGTATGTGCTACTGATTACTATGTCACAAACACAGTTCAACTTTCATGACAGCAAACTTGTGTTCCGTAACTAGAGAGAGAGAGAGAGAAAGAGAGAGAGAACGAAAGAAAGAAAGAAAGAAAGAGAGAGAGAGAGTGAGAGGACCAAGAAAACAAGTAATCAAAAGAATAAATGAAGGAAATTCTCTACGATGTTAAAACTAGAGACAAAGCAAAAGGTTTTATAGTGGGTACTTTAGCAAATATATATATAAATTACTTGTATATTTTAAAAAAAAATATATCAAATTTTGAAAAAAAAAATCAACCGTTTATTATTTTAGATATGAGCTATGATGTATGACACGGGACACGACACTATATGGAATACGTCGATATGCGAATTTTAAAATTTTATAAGATATAAGGACACACGTACATATAAAATAAAAAATATTTTTTAGATAAATTGTAATGATATTTTGATATTTTATTGTTATTAAAATATAAATTAATTTTTTAATTATTTTTAATGTCTTATTTTAATTATATTAAGTATTTAAAATATTTTTTATTTTAATAAATAATAATATATACTATATCTAAATTTATTTCAAAAATATATGTTAAGAATAAGATTGGACACGCTGACACGTGATGGTATTTAGGTGTGTCCAAGTGTGTCCGGAGAAGAATTTTTTACTATTTATTAAGACATGGTTGGATACAGCAAACACGCGTATCGAATGAGTGTCGATGAATGTAGCGTCCAAAATGTGTCCGACATGCAGACATGACAATTTAGTGAAGTGTTTGTGCTTCATAGAATATCAGTGTAAAACTTTGGAGTAAAACTCAATTTTTTAATTTTGTGGTATTCTTTAAAATTTTAGGACCGAATAATATATTTTTTGCATATTAGACGTATTATGCCGCCTCAAAATTAAAAAAAAAAGTTACAAAATTCAATAACTGAGTATTACACCAAAATTTTTTTATAACCAAAAAAATTAGTCCAAATCAACTTGGATTAATATTAAAGAAAAAGATTGAGAATTAACCATTTGAATTTTACAGTTTAGTTTCTTATTTTTTTATTTTTTATTGGCTGATTATTGGTTAAAAATTGAATTTTAGCAAATACTAGAAATTTTACTTTGATCCAAAATGTGTAGCTTGTTATTAGGCTATAATATATGTTTCTTTAATTAAATTTCATATCACTTCATGCATATTTAATTAAAAAAGATTTAGTCATTTACTGTAGTATTCAATTTCAAATTTTAATTTTAAAACTTTGCAGTCAAACTGTTTGCAATATTAATATTTAAACGTTTTTTTATCATATAGAAAAACTTGGGACAAATTAATTTGAAAAGCTTCCTTAAGGAAATTTTTTAAGAAAAAGAACGGAATCGTGTGTAGGGCTAGCAATTCATACTCTATTCGCGAGTATCTAATTCGATCCAACCCATTCGGATAGGGTAGGTTATTCGACCCGCTGCGGGTAGGGTAGGGTACGATTATAACTTATAATAAGTGAATAACCACTAAAACTAGTTAGTTAATTTAGTAATTTAGAGCATTAGTTTTTTATTTTTTATGTTATTAATATGTATAAAATTCGAAATGATTGAATTTTATATTTATTTTAAAAAAATTTGATATTTCTGCGGGTATGATAGGGTAAAGTAGGATTTAGAATTTTAGGGTGTGAGTAGGGTTAGGGTTGAGAGATTCTCAACCCGCAGGTAGGGTAAGATAGAGTTTTAATAAAATTTTCAACCCGCGGGTAGAATTAAGGTAGGATTCAAACACTACTCTACCCTACTCATTGCCAGCTCTAATTGCGTATAAAAATAGTTTTTTTTTTTTTAGGAATTAATTTGTATAAATAAAAATTACGAAGAGCTTTTAATTACGTATTACCATAGGTGTGGTCACTAAAATAAGATATATTGTCAAATGTCATATCTACCAAAATATTTGACTTCATTATTACACATTTTATCCTTTTTGAAACAAACAACTCTGTATTAATAATATTTACTTAAATAAATGCTTTATACACTCAAAAGATATATATATATATATATATATATATATATATATATATATATTAAACTTGCAATAAAGGAATAAAATAATTAAATTTATCTATAGTAATATAATAAAAAATTGTATCAAATACCAAATACATATGTTTATACATAGTAATAATTTAGGGTAAACAACAAAAATACATTCGAATAATTTTGTTGTTAATAAAAATACATTTAAATTTTTTTATCAATAAAAATATTCTCAAATAATTTAAAAATGTGACAAAAATATCTAATATCAAATATTTATTTTCGAAAAATACTTTAGAAATTAATTTTAATGTATTTTTTGCAAACATGATTAAAAAACTGAAATATTTTTATTTTTAAAATTTGGTATTTTTTGCTAAATATATGTTTTTTTATTTTTTTTGTCAACAACTAATAATATTTTAAAAAAATCACAAAAAATATATATTTAGCAAAAAATACTAAATTTTAAGAATAATAATATCTCATTTTTCTAATCATGCTTGTAAAAATCACATTAAAATTCAATCACTAAAGTATTTTTTGAGAAATACATATTTAATTTTTGATATTTTCGTCATATTTTTAAATCATTTGAAAATATTTTTATCGATAACAAAATTTAAGTACATTTTTATCAGCGACAAAATTATTCGAATATATTTTTAATAGTTTACTCTAATATAATTGTTGATTTTTTATATATATGTAATATAATATGTATTTGCAAAAGAACACTAATTTTTAATTAGATAATATAATATAAGTTATTTGTATATTAATTAAAAAAAATATATCTATTCATTCATTCACTTTTTATTATTTATATTATTGTCAATATATAAAATAGCAATTAATGCAAAATTAATTAAGACAATTTCTTCTTTACCATCTCATGCGTTGTCAATAGCTTCTTGAGTCGAAACCAATCTAACATCTAAGTACTCCAATCTTTCATTTCTCTTTGGATATAGAAATAAAGAACACAAAACAATTTAAACTCTTTTTTTGTATAAAACAGACAAAGACTATTATATTATTTAAAAATAGGAGATCTTTTCATCAAATAGTATAAAAAAATTTAATTTCTTTTAAGTTTTTTTTTTTCAGAAACTTAACTTATCAACTTTAATGAATTATTACCAAGTTTTTTTTTTCTACAATTTATTGGGATATGGGACATCCAAATTTTTTGTTCAAATGGCAATTTTGTACTTATTATATTAAAAATTGGACAAATATGTACATGAGCACATGGGTCACAAGTAGAAGGTATCGGTTGAGGTAGTCCCGAGGTTCATAAATAAATCCCTTCCTATTTCTTTATGATTGAGTTTTCTTTATCATATTAACTATTAAGGTTTAGTCACCAAAAAAAAACTATTAAGGTTCAATTTAAGTAAATAATTTAATTAAACTCTTTTTAAAAAAATAATTTAAATAATAAATATTTATATTAAAAATAGTTTATAAATAAATTATTTTATGTTTAAATTTTTAATTTTTAAAAAAATGTGATAAAAAATTTTTATTATAGGATAAATTATTTTTTATTTTTTATAAATTTTTAAATAATTTTTTAAAAAGTGATAATTTAATTTTAAAAATTATACCATATATTAATATTACTATTTTTCATAAATAAAAAACTTTAAAAAATTACTTTTAAAATTAAACGGACCCTAAATATTCAGTTCATGTTATCTTATTATGAATAAAAATGTAAAAACAAACCAAATATTAGAACAACTCTATTAGAATTAATTTTGGGTATCATTTTGTTATTGTAATCGTAATAAAAATTCAATTAAAATATATCTAAATAAATTATATGTATTTAATTAGTTATATTTCTATATTTTATTACTCTATCTTTTTATTATCCTTTTATCAATTTTATAAAAAAAAATCTAAATTAATTTAATGTAAGTTATTTTTTAATTATTTAAAAAATTTTAATTTTTTCTCAATTCAAATACATAAAATTCTCAAAATTCATATCTACAAAATTATTAATTTTGTAATTTTAATTTTTAATTTAGTTAAATTTTCACAATTTAATAATTAAAAATAATTTAAATATAAATTGAAAAGAAAGCAAATATTGGAAGGACAAATTTTATCTTAAATTTTAAATTAAATTTTATAATATATTTTTTTTTGTGATTAAATTTTATAATATATAATCTTATAAAATATTTATATGACAATTTGTAAAATTTAAAATAAAATAAAATTAAAATCATTGGCGAGTATCATAAACCTAAACCTAAATACTTTGTGTATTATTAATAGCTCTTACTACATTTTATTAAATAATTTCGCTGATGACTAGCTAAGCGAAGGTGTAGAAAATTCTAATCCTCTCAGATGATGATTATATCTAAACTAATCTCAGATTATGTTTTATGTTTTCCTTCAAATGATAGTCAAATTCGCGATACTTTGATGAGAAATTAAAATTCAACGTGCTAGGTTACATTTTTGACGTCTCTTGGTTTGTTCGTGTGGATCCATGAAACCCAATATCTGCAAACCTTCGATGCTCTCAGCACACACCACTTGCCAATTGAACGGTTTCCCAAGCTCTTTTTTTTTTTTTCTTAAATTGCTAAAGAGGATAACCATTCAAAAATTATTTTTGGAATATTCACTTTAGTGTGATATTAGTTTTTTTAGTAGATACTTAAATTGCTAATTCACAAATTTCAAATCGGATAATATTGGCCTTTTTATTACTTTTAATTAAATTTTTTATATACTTATTGAACAAATAAATTTATAATAAATTTTATTGTAAGTTAATTAAATAAAAAACTATCATTACAGAATAAATTAATCTTCTTTAAAAATGACAAAAGGCCAATTTAACTGAAATGATTTTCAAAAAGTTTTAGAGAATAAAAAATTACTATAATACTATATGTACAAACGTTTTTTAGATTGATACAAGTCCAACAAAAAAATTTTAAACAAGTCAAAAAGTTTTTGTAATAGCACATAAACTTTTATATATATATATATATATAAATTTTTATACATAATACAAAAATTTATTTGATATAACATAAAAAAAAATTTGTATTAATTTTTTTTGTGTTGTATACTAAAATTTATGTGTTTTGTATCAAAATTTTTATGTTTAATATCGTTATTGGATATATATATAAGAAAAATAATGACCATAATTATGATGATGACAATAAAAAAAATGAATAGAAAGAAGAAAAAAGGCGACGGCAACAGTGATAAAAAAAAGAAGTAAAACTAAGGCTGGGTTTGGTAAAGTTTTTGCTTTTTAAAAGTAGCTTATGAAAGCTGTCTTTTAAAAGATAGCTTTTTAAAAGCTGCAGCACTTGCGTTTGGTAAAATCAAATTAAAAATGACTTTTAATAAGTACAAGCACCACAATTGTGTTTGGTAAAACAGCTTTTAAAAGTTGAAAAAATTATAATAAACATGTTTATAACAAAAAATAATTTCTTTTTTCAAATTTTTTAAAAATTTATATAATATTTTAAAATAAAATAATGTTAAAATAAAAAATTCATAATAAACATAAATATAATAAATAAATTTTTTTATTTTTTAACTTTAAAATTTTATATAAGTATCATAAAAATTTATTTTATCCTAAACATTATTACTAAAAATACTAAATTACCTAAATCACTATAATTTATTTTACATATGTAATATACATGTTGTTATTATAATTTTGACTAATGTTCATGCAAAGAAAATTTTATGATTGGTTTTCATAAACCAGATCAACCTCTTCCCGTTTCAAAGAACAGAGAAAAACAAACATAATAGATCTACTGAAAAAATACAAAATTAACACACAAAAAAATAACATAAATAGATAGAAGTTCATACCTAATATGTGATAGAGATGTATTTGTATTGAAATTTGTGAAGATTAGGTTGAAAACTAAAAAATATATGAAGATTGTGTTAGAATTTGTCAAGGTTAGGATGAGAAGTTAGAAATATACGAGAATTTTAATGGCAATATAATAGCGGGAAATATGTGCGGGAAAATGAAAAAAATTTGGTAAGCATAAGCCAGCTTTGAAAAGCTCCCTCCTAAGTGCTTTCAAAAGCACCCCTAACTTTTAAAAGCCGTAAGCACAAGCACTTGGACTTTTTAATTTACCAAACGCAAAATAAAGTGCTTGTGCTTTTAAAAAGCACAAGCACCTCTTGAAAAAGCTTTACCAAACTCAGCCTAACTTAATTTAAAAACGCTTAGGCACTTATTTTTATTTAAAAAATTATTAAAAAATAAAATATCTAATCCAAAATATTTTAGAGTTTGTTCTAATTTTTTAGTCGATCTATAATATCAATATTAGAACACATTATTTATTAAAAAATAAGCATATACCAAATCGGAGTAACTTATATTAGTGATATATATTTAATTTAAAAGTTAAATATATTTATTTTTTATTATATAATAAATAAATAATAAATATTATCATTTATATTTTGATAATTTCATTATTTTTATAAATTTATACAAATATACAATACAAAACAATTAGACGTGATTATGTGTAGAATAATATTATAAAAATAGGGGGATAACAATATCATTTTCCTAATAAATATACAATGTGTTTAATAAAAAGTTTGTAAATGTATGGCATGTGGAGTTGGATATTTGTATTGCCTTGGTTCGGTAATATTCTATTCTACTTAGACCCATTGCATTCAATTTTTCTTTTTAAGTTCGGTCAACTGCCAATTGCATTTTTCCTTCTCTTGCATTGTCCCCTTCTTTTGTCCTTATTTTCTCTTATTTTTTTGTTTTTCCTGAAAAATGTTATATTTAATTGATTTTTTCATAAAAAGACGTTCGTCTAAGCCTATGATATTATTCAATGACGATTGACGACTATATAAAATTAGTTTATATATATCTTAAAACAGTAACGCTGTTGTATCATGTTAGAGATAGCCATGAATGACAATCATAATTGAATGCAAAGGAGATTTGGACAAATCTTAACTCAACCTTTTAATTTTTTCTGAAGATATAATTTCTGGGGGGAAAAATAATAAAGGTTCAACTATAGGTCTTATTCATACCCTGGTTTAATGCTAAGGTCCAGAAATAAATGAGGGGTCCAATCTAAAAGATTGATCTTCGCTCTAAACCGACCTTCTCTCAAGAGGTCGGTTCTTACTACGTCTTGCTCTAAAGAAGTCGGGGATAAAGATTAGCTGGCAATAACACTCATTCAAATAAGTAATTGCCCCTAAAATCTCTCAACCCACTTCCAGGAGCCATATCCCAACTTTCCTAAGATAACTCCCCTTAAAAGGTAGAACTACTTCAACGGTGGTTATTGATTTACCACTATAAATACACTGACACCCCTCAAATATCACTAAGTCCCAATATTCTCTACTCTCTAGACCTGCTTACACCATTACTAACTTAGACATCAGAATGTGTTTACAGATACCACCCCCCATTTTCTCCCACGTACAAGTCGGATCTGCTCGGAGGCTTCATTCCAATAAAAAAAAGAAAAGAAAAACATTTATTGCTTTTCCACTCCTAAGGCAAATACTATCTATTGATATGCAAGCGGTTATGAATATTTGTGGTGGTTTGAAACTTTGGGCCCATCTTTGCACCTAATTCAATATGGAATTAGGGATATTCAGCTCATTTAGACCAACAATTAGTTTTTAAAAGAAAAACTATAAAGAGAAAGAAAGCCCAAAACTTCTGTTTTATTGTTTTTTCCATAGAAGGTACAAGGATCTTATGAGAAAGGAAAGATAGAATTTACAAATCAAAAACTCTAGTGACCAACCGTTTTTAGTAATTTTGGCTATTATTTAGTTAGTATAAATATTAAATTATTTTTAATAAATAAATTTTATTAATTTATTTATATAAATTCTGAAAAATATGATGTAAATCGTATTGATTTATGCGTGTAAATTTTTGGTAAATATATATGCAAAGTATATATTTTTTGTGTGCAAGCATCTGTAAATATGAATGTAAATTATTACTGATCAAGTATTGACCCAAAATAATATTTACTCATCATATAAAATTGTTTTTTACTAATTTAGAAGTGCCTTATGGGCTATGAGCTTAGATTTATCTAATTTTAACATAACTATGTTCTCTAACCAAAAAAGAAAAAAGAAAAACATAACTATGTTGTTAATGCCTTCAAAGTTCATAAGTCATGCCCACTTTAACCATGCGTTTGTGTGGAATATCAAATAATTTTTCACTCTGCCTCAAGTTTTTCTTCAAGAAGTTGTAGGCATAATCAATCAAAATCCTCTTTCCAATGTTGGCTCCTTTGCAAGCAACAATTTCATTCTCACCAATCAAGTGAACAACACCATCTTGTGATGCCTTTTCAACTCTCTCTATTTCTTTCTCAATTTCCTCTTGTACTTTCACTTCTTCTTGATCATCACCATTTTGGGACTTCCAGAACTCATCAACTATGAACTGCTTCAATCTTTCAACCAAAAGCTTCTCAAAAGGCTCTTCCTCGTTGCGCACATCCGTGTATCCATACCTCACAACACACCTGAACACATTGAGTTCCTTGGGGTGCACGCGACGAAAGAGGAAGCGCTCTTCCGTTGGAACTTTGCTAATTGGCAAGGACTTGATGGAAACAAAGATAAGAAGTGAGTGCAAGGCAGGTACATTGGCCACATAGTGCTTGAAAATTGGAGGAACACCTTGAACTAACTCTGAATAGAACATAGCTAAGCCGGGTAATCTACACAAACTTGTGTTGCAAGCAATCTCTTTAACCTTCTCTGCAGAAATCTTGTGATCCAATTCATAGTAGTACTTCCTTCGGTACACGTTGTTCCAAACATACATGATGAACATTAGAACCGCCGCGAATGCAAGGGGAAGATACCCCCCTTGGTCAAATTTGTATAAGACTGAGCTTAGATAAACAACTTCCACAGAACCAATGATTAGCACATAGCTAATGATCAAAAGTATATGAGTCTTCCATATCATGATCATGATTAGTACTAGAAAAGCAGATGTAAGTGTCATTACAAACACCACTGCTATCCCTGCATTTGCACAAAGCAAACATACACATATACATTAGAACAATACCAATTCATTCTTATTTTTGAACTGAAAGAGAGTGTGAGTTATTGTTTACCATAGGCATTGCCAATTTTTGTAGTGGTTTTAAATCCAACAGTGATGGCAATACATGCAATCATAAGGATGTAATTGATTTCTGGAATATAAACTTGTCCTTCGTGCTTGCTCGATGTATGTACAATTTGCACACGAGGGAAACATCCCAATGACAAGGATTGTTGGATTATGGAGAAAGTTCCTGAGATCATGGCTTGTGAAGCTATAATTGCTGCCATAACAGCAATAACAAACATTGGCCAATATAGTTTGCCTGCAAAACATAGTAATATTAACAAACTATCCTCAATTAATTACTTCATAACAACATAATCAAACATATATTCATTATTATTTACCTGGTATGGACTTGTAGAATGTGTCACTAACAAGATCATTATGCTTGCGAAGGAAAGAGGCTTGTCCAACATAAGCCAAAATCAGAGCAGGGTAAGTCACAGAACACATGCTAATTTGTACGGATGGAACTGTGAAATGTCCAACATCAGCAAATAGTGCTTCAGTTCCTGCAATAGAATAAAATCTAAACATTACTTAACTAAGTTAAGATTTTGTTAGAAATATAATCATTCATGTTGCTTTCTCCTGTCAGCTTAAGTTTTTAGGAGAAGTAGTTTTATACGTACCAGTTATGGCGAGCACAACACCACCAAGAGAAATCCAAGCATCTTTCTTGTTCCTAATGAAGTAGTCAACTATGTATTTTGGATTTACTGCTTTAATAACAGAGGGATCATACTTGATGAAATTGTAGAGACCAATGCCTGCGATGAAGGCAAACCATATACAGATAATAGGAGCAAAGGTGTATCCAACTTTATCAGTTCCAAATCTCTGAGCCATGAAAAGGCAAACCAAGATTGCCACGGATATCAGAACAACCACATCTGTGTACAATCAACACAAGTTGCATTAGTTATATATTAATTTTAAGTATCATAATAATAAAAATTTTCAACAGCAAAAAGCCAGAAGGTATTAAAACATTCATACTTTCCATTTTTAAATCCTTAATATGATCTGAAAACCATATCAAACCGGTCGCTAAACCGGTTTAGTTTGAATAAAAATTAGTTGATAACAAATCAGTCGAACCAATTCTTTTAATGATTAACTGATTTAAAATAATATACACACAAAAAAATTAATTTTTTTTAAATACAATCAACTTCACACGAAATTATTCACTAAGGTAACGTTTATTTTTGGAGACAGGACACAGAGACATGGACAGCACATCTTTAAAAAGTGTTTGAAAGCAAAGACATGGACACTGAACATATTGTCTCTGAGACAGTTTTTTATACTTTTGTGTCCACTCTTTTTACGAAGGACAATGATGGCACGGAATTTGGAAGAGAGACACGGACTTTTTTTATGAATTTTTTTTGTCTATATACTGGATATTACATTAGTGTCCTATCCATTATATCCAAACACAATACACAAAACATAATTTTTAATGTCTCTATTCTATTGTCTTTGTCTCAGTGTTCTGTTCTGTCCTGTCTTTAAAAACAAACACTACCTTTAAATGAAAAGTCAAATCATTTGACTGCTTAATTATCAATTTCACGTAAAATTGACGGCATCTGAGTTTTCATCTTTATATATACACACAAATAAAAACTTGCCGTTGTTGATGTTAGTAGCTGCTTGCTTGATCCCTCCAACAGCAGATAAAACAGAGATGCAAGGGGTGAGAACACCATCACCAATGACCATGGAAGTGCCAAGCATGGTAGCAAATAAGAGGAACAGCTTCATGAAGTGACTTTTCTCAAGCGCACACTTAAGCTTGCTTGCTCTCTTCTGACGGTTATTTGGCAACTCAAGCTGGTAGTTCGACACGTCAGCATCCTCCACTTGTTGATTCGGAATAAGTCCCACTTTTGCATAACGACATATTAGAGAGTATAGAGCAAAAGTCCCTCCTGAAATTTTACACATTTTTTTAATATAGTCTTAATAATATGATATTATTTATTATAATAAAGAATGAGAGTGTATATATACCGTCGCCATTATCGTTGGCCTTTAAGACCACAAAGACATACTTAATGAGAGGGATGAGAGTAATGGTATACAAGATCAAGGAAAGAACTCCCAAGATGTCATCGTTGTTCTTGATACCATCAGTGAATGTGCTTGAATACACATACAATGGTGATGTTCCAATATCACCGTACACTATCCCAATACTTTGGAACGCAAGTTGAAGTATCAAACACATAGATGGCCCCTACATAAATAATTAATTAATTAATATCAGCTATCAAAAAGTGTTGGTCTTTAATTTAATGTTTGTGTTACTAGTTAGATCAATTAGATTAATTATAAGTAATATCCTAAATTAGTTAAACGTTTTAATTTCTAATAAATTTTAACCATTATATCACTGTTAAATAGTCAAATGTTTTATTTTATTAGAAATTAGAAGAAAAAAAGTTGATAAATTAATTACTATTATTGTTTAATAAAGATATAATAGTTACAAAAAAATTTAAAATTTTTAAATTTTAATCATTATATTTTGTGAAACTATATGAAGTTATATGAAATTAAATATCAAACATATGTACTTACTTTTGCGGCATGCGTGCCGGAGAATCTTTGAGATGCCAGTTCCAGAGAGTCATATCTTCGCAAGATTTTCGAAGAAAGCTGCTTCTTCTCCATCACATCAGAAGCTTCTTGTTGTTCCGTCTCTTCATTACTGTTTTCAATTTTCTCCACATCCACAACTACAACATCATGATCTTCTTCTACCGGCATTTTGATTATTTGGCTAGTTGCACAACTAATTAATTAATTAATTAAATGAAGCTTAGGTTATTAATTAATTAGAGCCTTCCGTAACCAATCTCTCTCAAATTAAGAACATAGAGAAAGAGAAAAAGAAGTAGCATGCAATGCTAGTTTGGTTGTGGAAACTAACAAGTACGAAGGGTTTGTTTAAATAGATGTAGAAGAGAAGTGAGACAAAGAAAAATAAATAAATAAATAAAGCTGCTTGCTTAAATGTGGTGGGAAGGTGCAAACGTCGCTGTCAACATGCAATTTAACTTTGACTTTGCAAGAGTGATTATTTATCTCTTAACACGCACAAATGAATTTTCCACAACAGTTTATTTTGCTTAGTATGAAAGGTACTGAGAATTGAAACAGAATTACCTAAAATTAAGGGATTGTGAATGAATGAGTGAATGAATTAATGGTCCGAACTGGAAAGTGTGTGTTCAAATGCTGATTTTAATCTAAAGAATATACGTTATTGACGCGTTATTGTACTAAACATGCAAAAGATGCACGTGATGGGCACGGGACACTTGTGATTATCTTTTGAACGCCGCCGTTTCGTGCGTTAAGCTCATCAAAGAGTCAAAGTCATTGGTCACGTGAATAATTTATGTAGTTTGGTGTGTGTTTATTATTAGACATATCAGTGTCTCAGCCAGCCACTTATTCAGACTTGTAACTGCCATAGCTTTTGCACATTTTTGGGTCCCGTACGTAAATGTTGTTTTCTTCGGCATTGTCAAATGTCATACTAGACCCTTTGTTATATGTGAATGTTATGGTATTTAAAAAGTGATGTCTATTTATTAAAAAAAATTAAAAATAATATTTAATTTAAAAATATAATAATAAATATTTTATAATTTATACAAATAATTAATATGTTAACAGAATTTTAGTACATACGTTTATAATTCATGAAAGGATCTATATTCATGTATGAACTTCCAACAAAAGTGAGAACCACCAAACTCCTCATATCAAATAGTAGGTCCTAGTTGGCAAGATACTTTAATTTTGAAACTTTTTTAACGTTCCAAGCTATTACACCTGTCGCTAATACATTGAATTTGGAACACTATCTACTACAACAGATAGTGATTCAAGCGGAGATTAATTTGATCAAGGATTTTTATGCGTGAAATTATCGTCTTTCTTGAATTTTATAACCCCCCATTAGCGGAATATATCAAAGTGATGATGATTAAATATAAAGAAAAGAATATTCCTTTTGGGCGTGAAAGCATGTCAAGTCAAACTAAGTTTTAGAAACAACAATATTATTAGTTAGTAAATATTATTATTTTAGATTAATATTTAGTTAATAATAATTTATATTCATATTTATTAAAATTTGTACTAACGTTGATCAGAATTTATATATAAATTTATAAAATGTATTTATTAAAAATAATGCAGTATTTATAATAAATAAATACTAACTAAATTTATTAAAAGCTCTTCGCCCCAAGAATTTATGATTAGAAAATATCTTGCGACATTGTTTGTGCAATAGTAGCAAGTTGGCATATATGTGTAATTTTCCTCATAAAGTATGAATACAATGAGCTACATTTCAAGGATATGATGACGACTTTGCAAGAAAGGAGAAACTGTAAGGACTAAGGAGAGAGGGACCAATAGCATAACAAGTTGCCTATTTATGTTTCTATTATTGAGACTGCAATATTTTTTTTTCCAGCTGCAATTTTGACCAACTCTCCCACTTTCTGTATACAACGAACCCACACACCAGGGATAAGAGTGGATCCCACATAGGTATTTTCTTTTCATTATTACTATCCCTACCATTATTTCCGTAGTATTATTTTCATGCGTATAAGGTCGGTATTACGTGCATGATTATTCAAAGAAATATTAAATGAAATGTATACACAATATTATGTATACACAATGTAATTTGTCATGCGTATAAGGTCGGTATTACTTCTATATCCATGCACTTTATGTAGTGTGAAGGCAAAAGTGTCACGCATGCAAATAGTATGAAAATATAGATCCATCGTGATTAAATTTGTCAACTAAAAACTATTATGTATACACAATAATATTTAGAATATAATAAAAAATAAATTTAAACAGTTTCAAACAAAAACGGATTTCCGAATACTATGGAAAGAAATTTTCGGTCTTATATGTGTACGCAAAAGAACGTGTCTCGTGTCCAAGCAGGAAGCTTGTGGTGATTGGATTTCTGAGACAAAAAAATTAGAAGTATCTACAAATATTACATAAAAAGAACCTTTAATATGAGAGCTTCTTATTTAATAATAAAAGGTTAACATAAATCGGACAGCTAAGTTTTAAGGAAGATGTTCATAAAGATATTTAAAACGTCTTTTTTGTAAAAATGCTTATATTTTGTATTATTATTAGACGTATTAATTAATTTGTTATTTTAAATTTTTTAACAAATTAAAATAAAATCATTTTTTTATAATAACAACAATAAATTCATTTTTTTTAGAAATTTAATTGTATTTTTAAATTTTTAGGAATTTAAATGTCCACAAAACAAAAAATTAAGAATATATTTGTTTTTTTATCAAAAAATTTAAAAATATTTAATTTAGATTGTATAATTCGATCGGATCAAATCAAGTCTAATAATTATAATGCAAATAATTGGATTTATTATTATTGCTATAATAAACTAATTTTATTCTGATTTATTAAAAAATAAATTATTAACCAGTTTTATAAAAATATCTAATGATAACATGACAAACGTCTTTTTAAAAAAAAAAGATATTTTTAATGTCTTTATTAAACTAGTCTCCAAATTTTAATACCTTAATTTACTAGTTACAAAGAAATCTAAGACGAAAATTGACCAAAAGACAACGGGGTGCGTTATTATTGTGATATCATCATTTTATAGAGTCATTTTCTCTAAAGAAAAATTGTAATTAACTACTATTTATTTACTTATTTCTACCTTATATACACAGTCAAAAACCGTAGGCATTACTCTTCAAACATAATACAAAATCAGCTATCAAGAGCTTATCTTATACCTTATGGGGCAACGTATCTTCGGTTTTGGACCTTAACGAAAGCTTGGGATTCAAGAGGGCTTCTTTGCCAATTGCCATTTGAATTTAGTTCATTACAAAATATACAACAATTCCCTTTCGGACCTTGCATTTACAATACACCACAATGGAGGAAAATGTGGTGCTTTTTTGTCATGAATATAATGAAGACCGGCATTGCATGTACGATAATCCAGCCCCAAAACAAAAAATCAAAAAGCACGTACCTTGAGTTATCAAATTTTGGCTGTTCTAGTGACCTTGTCGAAAATTGGATTCTCTATCAACTCCCGAGCAGAAGGCCGCTTAACTGGATCAGGGTCCATCATGGCCTAAAATACATTAATCACCAAGAAAAAGAAAAACAATGTTAATATACCAAAGCAAGCAAAATATACATCAGGACTACTTAATTTAAATTGGATTACTCAACAATAAACATCAAACATTAGTACAAGCAGTACTTATCACAAAAAAATTGCTAATATTTTATAGTTAGAAAAACTTTTGAGACCTTGGTGCAACGGTGCAAGCATCGGCAGAATTCTTTAGAAATGGATCAAAACTGGACAGATAAAAACTGAAAACAAAATGTTCCTTCAGATTTAAGATGAGGGAATGTACAGAACCTTGAGCAAGTTTTGGAATTGCAATGAGTGGCCAGGCAAAAGTGGTAGCTTTCCCTCTTTAAGATTAAAAAATTGGCATCCTGATTCTGGCAAAGGCAATCGCCGAATGAACTCATACACAGAAGCTCCCAAAGAAAAGATATCAACTTTGTCAAGGTGATCATAATTATCATTGAGGATTTCCTGAGGCATATAACGTGCATCTCCCTCCTCAACCAGGAGGCTATTGTCAAGGAGAGTTGCACATCCAAAATCACCAAGTTTATATACACCATTTTTGACATAAATATTATCAGGCTTGACATCTAAATGAGCTATTCCCTTCTCGTGTATAAACCGCAGTGCATTGGCAATCTATCCAAAGATGCATAGGAATTAAGAGAAATATGGATTTGATATAAACATATGGAGCAACGAATAAAAACAAAGTGAACTTTAAGGTCACCAAAAGAAAATTCACCTGATATAGAGCCTCTAACACTTGTCCTTCTGTAAGTGATGAAGAGCATTTGTTTATGGATAAGCTGTGATCACAAAGCTCCATCTGAATATACAGCTGTTCATTTTCAAACCATGAAGAGTAGTATCCCACTATGTTTGCATGAGAACCTGCAGAGGAACGATGGAAAATAAGATTCAGAAGAACATAGTATAAAAGCCATTATATAAAACAAGAGTTAAAAATGTAATATATACAGACCTAATGCAGCCAATGCTTGAACTTCCATCAAAGCTTTTCTCCTGCATTGTGAAAAAATCAGTGTGCAAGTGACTAAAATCCTATCAAAGAACCACCCAGAAGCGTAAAGATTCTACCTTTCTGTTTCCAGTCGTAACTGTCTGGCACTGCGTTTCACAGCATAAAGGCACCCATCTATTCGTTTTAATACTTTGAAAACACTACTAAAGTGCCCTCTACCAATTTGCTGAAAAAAGAAAAGTTAAAAATATAATCACCTACGTTGAAGGGCAACAAACATTGGAACATAATACCAATCCAAAACAACCTATGATAGTTACAAATTAAGTTAAACATAATGGTATACCTCAATCTCATGAAAATCAGTGCGATAGCGTGAAAGACCATCATCACCAGTTATTCCAGGGAAGAGACCTGCAATTATAACATTATGCAGTTAAAAAAATTAGAATGGGTGTGATTAAAAGCCTCATCTGTACAATAATGTGTTTTGCAACAACTCTACAGAAATAACGTAAAATTACCAGTGAATGAACTGACCCAAACTATACCTGCACATTTTATCCTTTGGTTTCCAAAGGGGTCTGTCTCCTTTTGTGAAACATCTTTCAAATATGGATTCTGGATGCAGGGAGGAGGCATAACCCTGCAGCGCAATGCAACTGCAGAATGTGACACATAATTTTGGGCCTTTGGTTTATCAGCTGCTACTGTTTTCTCAGCAGCTACTTCCTCCCCAACAGAGTCCTTTCCAAGTTCAACAACTTGTTGATGGTCACCAGAAAAGTTTGGGCTGAGAGGATTAACTGAGATAGCATCTATGACGAAGAGACACATCAACCAAAATAGTTACTAAACTTGGGTGATCGACAAACATGAAGCAAATAGAATAATCATTTCAATGGTAAGTAACTATGCTTATGTTATATGTATGAAAATGGCACTTAAAACTTTAATCTCAATGAAATGTCCACTTTCCATCCTAATTCCATAAATTTGAAAGAAAAATAACGACTATTACAGAGTTTCCAATACTGAAACTACTTGGATCACATTTATATCCGTTCCAACGAAAAAAGCATAGACAATTACACACACACGTGTCGCATAACATAAGCAATTAATATGAGTAATGCGAGCTATCTATGGATGACTGCAGTTCATATCACAGCACTACTAATTAATAATCTCCACACAATGATCATAGAACTACAAATTCAAAGTTTCAAACATGCAATGGACTCAACGTGATTATATTGAAGGAAAAGCATGGTAAAATAGTCTTACCCAATCGGCACCTCTTGCTTTTTGTAGTGTTGAGCTTCTCCGGTGATTTAGGGCAAGGGGTATTTTCCTGCAGACCACAAACGACAAAAAAAAAAGGTTTCATTTTTCAGTTATATTTGAAAGCTAAATCTAAACCAATAATCAATCATCATCATTACCATATTGAAATCCAAGCCGTTGAAATTCTGATTATCCGGCGTAATATAATCCGGAGTGCTGCCTCCACAAAACAAAATAACAAAGAAAAGAGTTGTTTGATAGCGAAAAATGGAAACCGATATAACCGAAAAGGGAGAAACGTTTCGGAGGAGCTCACCAAAAGAAGTCCTGGCTAAGAATACAGTCTCTGTCGTCGGAGGCGTTGTTGTTATCGTTGACCGCGGGAGGGTTTGGGCGGTGAGATTCAGCATCTAGAAGGCTCTGGAAGCGGGAAGAAGGAGCGGAAGCAGAAGAAGAAGATGGAGGATGAAGGAGTGGAAAGAGAGAAACTTGACCTAGCTGAAGCTGAAGGTGGGAAGTGGTTGAAAGAGTACCCTTCTTCATCGTGAACTTGCTCCTCTCCTTCTTCCCAATCCTCTGGCTTTTCCTCTTCGTCATCATCCACCAAAACCCAATGAAATCGAATCGAATGAGTTGTGTTGCGATGATCTGATACTGTCAATGTATTAATAAACAATTAATTTTTTTTAATTAGCCATTAAATAAAAAAGTGGAAATTGGAGAAAAGCCGAGTGTTTTTCAAATTCGCGCGGGTTACTTTTTACATTGGCGGTAGGTTGAGGTGTGGGCATGTCCATTTTTGGATTACTGGGGATTCGATCATGGCCGTTCAGTTGCTTTCATTTGGGGCATTTGGATTTGTTGGACGGCAGGATCGGGGTTGTGGTGGGAGGGTTGCGTCGTTTAGAGTGCACACGTTGTGCTGCGTGCTGAGTAAGCTGCTGCATCCTCTTTCTGTGGGACCGGCGAGGTGACTGAGTGAACTGAGAGAAGTGGTGGTGGGTGGTGAGTGGTGAGTAGTGCGTGATAACAGTGCTTTTATTGGAAAATGAGTGAGCACTGCGCATATGCCCTGTGGCAGCTCCCATTTTTGGTTTGGGAACATCTGTTTTTTATATTTTAAATTAAATAATATATATCAAATAATTTTAGAATAATATAAAATTTTCTAAACATAGTTTATAATAGGAGTCAAGTACTTTTTTCCATTTTTAAGGTGTTGGGTTAAAATTAAAATTATTTTTTATTTTTTATTAATATTATTCTCAGCGTTATTATAAAATCATCATTTTCTTAATTTTTTAAGTAAAATATCCTTCATTATCATCGTTTATCCACCACCTTCTTTGTTTCACTGTTCATCTCATCTTTACCATTTATACTACCACCTACATTACCATAGCTTCATCTGCTGTTGCAGCTAGTTCATCAGAAGGAGAGAAAGAGAAGTGATGCAAACAAAGAAAGGGACTGCTGTTATTGGGTCGTTGCTGTCACTCAGTCGCCATTGTCACTAGATTGTCGCTGGTTCATCAGAGAGAGAACAGATGCGAACAGAAGGAAAGAGGGGTTGCTGTTGTAGGGCTGCGACTACTGCTAGGTCGTCGTTGGTTCATCGGAGAGGGGGGAGAGATAAAGAGAAGCGATGTGAATAGAAGGAGGGATGGGATGCTGCTACAGGGTCGCCACTGTTATCACTTGGTCATCGCTGCTGCCGCTGGTATATCGAGGGGAGAGAGAGAGAGAGAGAGAGAGAGAGAGAGAGAGAGAGAGAGAGAGAGAGAGAGAGAGAGAGAGAGAGGAGAGGAGAGGAGAGGAGAGGAGAGGGAGAGGTTGTTGTTGCTGGGTCACCGCTGCGCCTTTTCTCGCTAGTGACGTCTTCTTCTTCTCGCCGGCAATGTATATGGTAGTGGAAGTGGTGGGGAGAGATAATGATGGAGAGTATTTTGATCCAAGAATTAAGGAAATTATGATTTTAATAATGTTTTGTAACATTGAGGATGATATTAATAAAAAAATCGGGGGCGATTTTGATTTTTACTCAAAAAGTTAGAGATGAAAAAAGTACTTAACCCTTTTCGAGGAAAAGATCATGTGGGCTAGAGTTCCTATGAATTTCAAAAGCCCCGACATAGACCTCCATGATGGCACAACCAACCCAAGACATCATCTCAACAATTTCAAAAGTCGGATGTACCTGGTCGACGTGTCTGATGCAACTCGTTGTAAGGCTTTTCTGACAACTTTAACCAAAACAGCGATGAAGTGGTCTCAGCTAATTTTTAAACACAAGGTTGCAAAAGAGAGCACTCAACTCTCAGTAAGTTCCCAAGACTCAAGTATCGTTTGATTTTTTCAGAACTAGCTCAAGCTTATCTCAAAAAGGACAAGATTCAGGCGCGTACGGAATAAAATTAGAAAGATACTCGAATCGTTTAAGAAGAACTCTGGGATAGAATTTCAATACATGTTACAAAAGAAAGGCTAGATTGAGTCGCGAAGATTTGTTGGCACACACTCTTTCTCAGATAAAACTTCTTGCCATCGTCTTTCTTTTCTACTAACATAACTGGTACTTACCACAGGGAAACACTTGGCCAAACAGATTTCTCTTCTAGTACTCTCCTTTAACAAAATCCTAAGTTCTGCCGATTCTAATGGTGTTAACTTATACGATGCAATCAAAACTGGTCCATCTCTCGGCACTAAGTTTATTACAAGTTTCATCTCTTCTTGTGGTAGAAATTCTGGTACATCCTCAGGGAATACTTCAAGAAACTCTCTCGTATTCGGAATTCGATCAAAACGTTGCTCTCCACCTAACTAATTAGCAATTAAAAGATAAACCCTTGTCATTGCTCAGTCATTGCTCTCCAATACATTTCACCATACTGAATTCGAATAAAATTCCATGTAATTATCAGCACTTTTGATCCCTTAGATGTAACTCAAACTGAACGCTCGAAATAGTTCTACCTGCTTTCGCTGCGTCACTCTAATTATTATCCTTCAAGAACCTAGCTACTCCTCTATATTCACCAAATATCGCTCTACCTCAATAACTGGAAGTCATCGGTCGATCATACATTTGGAAATCATGGTTTTCACAACTTAGTCATACATTACAAATGAATGCTACATACCATTATTATCCAAGACGGTTAAAAATTCAGCTACTAGTTCACAATTACCTCGGGTCTAAGAATCAGATTTAGCTGTATCTCGGCTTTTTCTGTATGGACAATCCCAAGACATATGCCCTAGTTTCCCACACTTATAACATTCGCCTAGCCCGACCCTGCATGGTCTGTCCGGATGATACCTTCTGCTTCTCAAGCAAGTGAAATCATCTAACTGAGTACCAGTATACTTTTCTGCACCATGCTCCCAACAGTTTTTGTTCCTTCGGTCATTGTTCTGGTGCTAAGGACGTGAAGCGACATAACTATCTCTTTTAAAACTCTGACTCCTTTGTGTAATCTTCTTCTCTTTCTCCCTTTTGTAGAATTTTTGGCGGTCACTCATTGTCACCACAGTCCTTCTCGAGCATTCTCCTGTTACTCGACTCTTGTTTACCAATTCCGGAAGGCTCCTCATTTTCGTTTGTACCACATCACTCGGAACATTATCTCTACTACCATGTTCATTATCACCATTATCACCATCTCTAGCTTGTTGTCCCATCCTTTCCATCACTCGGTTCGCCATGATAGTGGTAGCAGCCACGTCCTCCATTGCAGTTACGAAGTTAGTCAAACTACCTACCGGCACAGTTCCCTTATTAACTCTTTGACCTTTCCTTCGACCACGTCTGCGCCCACAAGACATCATTTGGTACCAAACAAGTGATATCAAGGTGATCAGTCTCAACATCTCAAGTCTATTACTTCAAAGTCCCAAATGCATGCTCGTAAACTTTATGCTATGTTTATCAGTTAGATATCCTAAATAGCACATAAACACGACTCAGGGTATGCTCAGAAGCATAGTCAGTCCGTCTCCCAGGTTCTATAGGAATGAACTGCTCTGATACCATAATGTAACACCCTACCACATAGAGCCTTACGCTTAAATCATAAAGTAGAGGTGTCGAGGTATTATAACATCTAAAAGAAAAAACGTATATAAATATAGTTGAAAGAATTTTGTAACTAGTAGCCTTGAACAAGAAGTTATGCAAAAATAAAAACAGAAAATCGTGTGACACTCGCATGAATAATCGTAAAACGGATAGGTAAGATCGAAAGAAGGCTAAAAACATAATATACAGATCGGGGTTCCAAAGTACAGATATCAAGCTCCAAGCTCAACCTATGAAGCTAAGGCCGGTCAGAGTATATAATTATATATATATATATATATATATATATATATATATATATATATATATATATATATATATATATATATATATATATATATATATATATATATATATATATACAATGCAAAATAAAACTCAAACTACACAATAAACACCTGTTTCTCCAAGTCAATCTCTAGGATGGACAAAATACAAAATATACATGCGGAGATTCTGTAAACATATATACATAGCCTAAAACAAAATATAACAGCTCAAAAGATAGTTCTTCGCTTGTAAGGAAGGTCTCCAAACGCTCAACGAGGTGCCTCTCGACCTGCATCTGAAAAATAACAGAAATATGTATAGAATGAGAACCGGGGGTAGTCTCAGCATGGTAAATGTGCCCGCATTGTTAATATAAAAGGTCCCAAAAAAGCCAGAGGTATTTCTATAACTTCGACACTCATATTAATCCTAAAATTTATTCTAAACCAAAAATATCAGTAATCTAACTAAAGGATCATAGCCCTATTCTAACCCTGTACCTTCTGTCAACTCTAAACCTCTAAATCACCGGTGAAATGGTGCACGAAATTGTGATCATCAACAATGGTGCCAAAGGACTTGGAGCTCTCAAACGTGAATCACACTTTGTCACAATTCCGCACAACTAACCAGCAAGTGCACTGGGTCATCCAAGTAATACCTTACGTGAGTAAGGGTCGATCCCACGGAGATTGTCGGCTTGAAGCAAGCTATGGTCATCTTGTAAATCTCAGTCAGGCGGATTCAAATGGTTATGGAGGATTGATAATTAAAAGATGAATAAAACATAAAATAAGGTAAAGATAGAGATACTTATATAATTCATTGGTAGGAATTTCAGATAAGCGTATGAAGATGCTTTGTTCCTCTTGAACCTCTGCTTTCCTATTTCCTTCTTCCAATCATTCATACTCATTTCCATGGCAAGCTTTATGTTGGGCATCACCGTTGTCAATGGCTACTTCTCGTCCTCTCAGTGAAAATGTTCTACGCACGCTGTCACCGCACGGCTAATCATCTGTCGATTCTCGATCATGTTGGAATAGGATCCATTGATCCTTTTGCCTCTGTCACACGCCCAACAATCGCGAGTTTGAAGCTCGTCACAGTCATCCCTTCTCAAATCCTACTCAGAATACCACAGACAAGGTTTAAACGTTCCGGATCTCAGGAATGGCCGCCAATAATTCTAGCCTATACCACGAAGGTTCCAATCTTAGATTAGAAACCCAAGAGATACACATTCAAGCTTGTTTGCATGTAGAACGGAAGTGGTTGTCAGTCACGCGCTCATAGGTGAGAATGGTGATGAGTGTCACATAATCATCACATTCATCATGTTCTTGGGTGCGAATGAATATCTTGGAGAAGAAATAGACTTGAGTTGAATAGAAAAACAATAGTACTTGTATTAATTCATGAAGAACAGTAGAGCTCCACACCTTAATCTATGGTGTGTAGAAACTCCACCGTTGAAAATACATAAGAACAAAAGGTCTAGGCATGGCCGAATGGCCAGCCTCCCAAAGAGGGTTCAATCATCAAAACATGATTCCAAGATTATCAAAAGATGAAAATACAATAGCAAAAGGTCCTATTTATAGAAAACTAGTAGCCTAGGGTTGCAGAAATAGGTAATTAATGCAGAAATCTTCTTTCGGACCCACTTGGTGTGTGCTTGGGCTGAGCATTGAAGCTTTCATATGTAGAGACTTTTCTTGGAGTTAAACGCCAGCTTTTGTGCCAGTTTGGGCGTTTAACTCCAGCTTTTGTGCCAGTTCTGGCGTTAAACGCCAAAATTCTTGAACTAACTTGGAACGCCTGTTTGGGCCATCAAATATTGGATAAAGTATGGACTATTATATATTTCTGGAAAGCCCAAGATGTCTACTTTCCAACGCAATTGAGAGCGTGCCAATTGGGCTTCTGTAGCTCCAGAAAATCCACTTCGAGTGCAGGGAGGTCAGAATCCAACAGTATCTGCAGTCCTTTTTCAGCCTCTGAATCAGATTGTTGCTCAGGTCCCTCAATTTCAGCCAGAAAATATCTGAAATCACAGAAAAATACACAAACTCATAGTAAAGTCCAGAAAAGTGATTTTTAAATAAGAACTAATAAAAACATAATAAAAACTAACTAAAACATACTAAAAACATACTAAAAATAATGTCAAAAAGCGTATAAATTATCCGCTCATCACAACACCAAACTTAAATTGTTGCTTGTCCCCAAGCAACTGAAAATCATATAGGATAAAAAGAATAGAATATACAATGAATTCCAAAAACATCTATGAAGATCAGTATTAATTAGATGAGCGGGGCTTTTAGCTTTTTGCTTCTGAACAGTTTTGGCATCTCACTTTATTCTTTGAAGTTTAGAATGATTGGCATCTATAAGAACTCAAAATTCAGATAGTGTTATTGATTCTCCTAGTTAAGTATGTTGATTCTTGAACACAGCTACTTTATGAGTCTTGGCCGTGACCCTAAGCATTTTGTTTTCCAGTATTACCACCGGATACATAAATGCCACAGACACATGACTGGGTGAACCTTTTCAGATTGTGACTCAGCTTTGCTAAAGTCTCCAGTGAGAGGTGTCCAGGGCTCTTAAGCATACTCTTTTTACTTTGGACCACGACTTTAACTGCTCAGTCTCAAGTTTTCACTTGACACCTTCACGCCACAAGCACATGGTTAGGGACAGCTTGGTTTAGCCGCTTAGGCCAGAATTTTATTCCTGTGGGCCCTCCTATCCACTGATGCTCAAAGCCTTGGATCCTTTTTATTTTACCATTGCCTTTTGGTTTAAAGGGCTATTGGCTTTTTCTGCTTGCTTTTTTTTTCTGCAAGCTTTTCACTGCTTTTTCTTGCTTCAAGAATCAATTTTATGATTTTTCAGATTATCAAATAACATTTCTCCTTTTCCATCATTCTTTCAAGAGCCAACAATTTTAACATTCATGAATCGACAATATAAAAAATATGCACCGTTCAAGCATTCATTCAGAAAGACAAAAGTATTGCCACCACATCAGAATAATTAAACTGTTTTAAAATTTGAAATTCATGCACTTCTTTTCCTTTTCAATTAAAAACATTTTTCATTTAAGAAAGGTGATGGAGTCATAGGACATTCATAACTTTAAGACATAGACACTAAGATACTAATGATCATGTAATAAAGACACAAACATAGATAAACATAAGCATAGAAATTCGAAAAACAGGAAAATAAAGAGCAAGGAAATTAAAGAACGGGTCCACCTTAGTGATGGCGGCTTGTTCTTCCTCTTGAAGATCTTATGGAGTGCTTGAGCTCCTCAATGTCTCTTCCTTGCCTTTGTTGCTCCTCTCTCATGACTCTTTGGTCTTCTCTAATTTCATGGAGGAGGATTGAATGCTCTTGGTGCTTCACCCTTAGTTGTCCCATATTGGAACTCAATTCACCTAGGGAGGTGTTGATTTGCTCCCAATAGTTTTGTGGAGAAAAATGCATACCTTGAGGCATCTCAGGGATTTCATGATGAGGAATTTCTTCATGCTCTTGTCCATGAGTGGGATCTCTTGTTTGCTCCATCCTTTTCTTAGTGATAGGCTTGTCCTCATCTATGAGGATGTCTCCTTCTATGTCAATTCCAACTGAATTGCAGAGGTGACAAATGAGGTGAGGGAAGGCTAACCTTGCCAAAGTAGAAGACTTATCCGCCACCTTGTAGAGTTCTTGGGATATAACCTCATGAACTTCTACTTCCTCTCCAATCATGATGCTATGGATCATGATGGCTCGGTCTATAGTAACTTCAGACCGGTTGCTAGTGGAAATGATTGAGCGTTGGATGAACTCCAACCATCCCCTAGCCACAGGCTTGAGGTCATGCCTTCTTAGTTGAACCGGCTTCCCTCTTGCATCTCTTTTCCATTGGGCACCCTCTTTACAGATGTCCATGAAGACTTGGTCCAACCTTTGATCAAAGTTGACCCTTCTAGTGTATGGGTGTGCATCTCCTTGCATCATAGGCAAGTTGAATGCCAACCTTATATTTTCCGGACTAAAGTCTAAGTATTTTCTTCGGACCATTGTAAGCCAATTCTTAGGGTCCGGGTTCACACTTTGATCATGGTTCTTGGTGATCCATGCATTGGCATAGAACTCTTGAACCATTAAGATCCCGACTTGTTGAATGGGGTTGGTGAGAATTTCCCAACCTCTTCTTCATATCTCATGTCGGATCTCCGGATATTCACCCTTTTTGAGTTTGAAAGGGACCTCGGGGATCACCTTCTTCTTGGCCACAACTTCATAGAAGTGGTCTTGGTGCACCCTTGAGATAAATCTATCCATCTCCCATGACTCGGAGGTGGAAGCTTTTGCCTTCCATTTTCTCTTTCTAGAGGTTTCTCTGGCCTTAGGTGCCATAAATGGTTATGGAAAAACAAAAAGCAACGCTTTTACCACACCAAATTTAGAAGGTTTGCTCATCCTCGAGCAAAAGAAGAAAGAAGAGAGTAGAAGAAGAAGAAATAGAGGAGATTGAGGGGGCTTAGTATTTCAGCCAAGGGGGAGAAGTAGTGTGTTTGGGAGGGAAAGTGGTTTGAATTTGAATGGTGAGGTAGGTGGGGTTTTATGAAGGATGGATGTGAGTGGTGAAGAGAATGGTGGGATTTGATAGGTGAGGGATTTTTAGGGAAGAGGTATTGAGGTGATTGGTGAATGGGTGAAGAAGAGAGAGAGAGGTAGGGTAGGTGGGGATCCTGTGGGGTCCACAGATCCTGAGGTGTCAAGGATTTCTCATCCCTGCACCAAGTGGCGTGCAAAACTGCCCCTTTCTGCCAATCCTGGCGTTAAACGCCAGGCTGCTGCCCAATTCTGGCATTTAACGCCAGCTTCTTGCCCATTCCTGGCGTTAAACGCCAGTCTGGGCATTTAACGCCCATTCTGCTACCTTTACTGGCATTTAAACGCCAGTAAGTTTCTCCTCCAGGGTGTTCTGTTTTTAATATTGTTTTTGTGACTTCACATGATCATCAACCTACAGAAAACATAAAATAACAATGGAGAATAAATAAAATTGGGTTGCCTCCCAACAAATGCTTCTTTAATGTCAGTAGCTTGACAGTGGGCTCTCATGGAGCCTCACAGATACTCAGAGCATGATGATGGCCTCTCAACACCAAACTTAGAGTTTGGTTGTGGCCTCCCAACACCAAACTTAGAGTTTGAATGTGGGGATTTTGTTTGACTCTGTATTGAGAGAAGCTTTTCATGCTTCCTCTCCATGGTTACAGAGGGATATCCTTGAGCTTTAAACACAAGGGAGTCTTCATTCACTTGAATGATCAATTCTTCTCTGTCAACATTAACCACAGCTTTTGCTGTGGCTAGGAAGGGTCTGCCAAATATGATGGATTCATCCACACACTTCCCAGTCTCTAGGATTATGAAATCAGTAGGGATGTAGTGGTCTTCAACCTTTACCAAGACATCTTCTACAAGTCTATAAGCCTGTTTCTTTGAATTGTCTGCCATCTCCAGTGAGATTCTTGCAGCTTGTACCTCAATGATCCCTAGCTTCTCCATTACAGAGAGAGGCATGAGGTTTATGCTTGACCCTAGGTCACACAGAGCCTTCTCAAAGGTCATGGTGCCTATGGCACAAGGTATTGAGAACTTTCCAGGATCTTGTCTCTTCAGAGGTGATCTTTGCCTAGTCAAGTCATCCAGTTCTTTGATGAGCAAGGAGGGTTCATCCTCCCAAGTCTCATTACCAAATAATTTGGCATTTAGCTTCATGATTGCTCCAAGATACTTAGCAACTTGCTCTTCAGTAACATCTTCATCCTTTTCAGAGGAAGAATACTCATCAGAGCTCATGAATGGCAAAAGTAAATTCAATGGAATCTCTATGGTTTCAGTGTGAGCCTCCGATTCCCATGGTTCCTCATTAGGAAAATCCTTGGAGGTCAGTGGACGTCCATTAAGGTCTTCCTCAGTGGAAATCACTGCCTCTTCCTCCTCTCCAGGTTCGGCCATGTGAGACGTGTTTATGGCCTTGCACTCTCTCTTTGGATTCTCTTCTATATTGCTTGGGAGAGTACTAGGAGGGAGTTCAGTAATTTTCTTACTCAGCTGACTCACTTGTGCCTCCAAATTTCTAATGGAGGACCTTGTTTCAGTCATGAAACTTTGAGTTGTTTTAATTAGATCAGAGACTACAGTTGCTAATTCAGAATGACTTTGCTTAGAATTCTCTGTCTGTTGCTGAGAAGATGATGGAAAAGGTTTGCCATTGCTAAACCTATTTCTTCCACCATTATTGTTGTTGAAGCCTTGTTGAGGCCTCTGTTGGTCCTTCCATGAGAGAATTGGATGATTTCTCCATGAAGGGTTATAGGTGTTTCCATAGAATTCTCCCATGTAATTCACCTCTTCCATTGCAAAGTTCTCAGGATCATAAGCTTCTTCTTCAGGGGAAGCTCCTTTGGTACTGCCTGTTGCTGCTTGCATTCTAGACAGACTCTGAAAAATCATATTATCTTGTTGGATCAATATTTTATTCTGAGCCAATATAGCATTCAGAGCATCAATTTCAAGAACTCCTTTCTTCTGACTTGTCCCATTATTCACAGGATTCCTTTCAGAAGTGTACATGAATTGGTTATTTGCAACCATTTCAATGAGTTCCTGAGCTTCTGCAGGCGTCTTCTTCAGATGAAGAGATCCTCTAGCAGAGCTATCCAATGACATCTTTGATAGTTCAGACAAACCATCATAGAATATACCTATGATGCTCCATTCTGAAAGCATGTCAGAAGGACACCTTCTGATCAATTGCTTGTATCTTTCCCAAGCTTCATAGAGGGATTCACCTTCCTTCTGTCTGAAGGTTTAGACTTCCACTCTAAGCTTGCTCAATTTTTGAGGTGGAAAGAACTTTGCCAAGAAGGCATTAACTAGATTTTCCCAAAAAAGGCGGGTCGGGCTGGAAAATTGGGACCGCCAAATAACAAAAGCCCGCATAACCCGCACCGCTTAAACCGTGGGCTTTGGCGGGGCGAGGCGGGCATCCCCGCCAGGCTTTGTGTTTTTTTAGTGAGGGGGTATTTTTATAATTTTTTTGCCAAAACCTAACTTCCCCCAACCTAACTTACAAGAGTATGAAGATAAAAATTAAGTAGTTTAGATTATGTTTATGTTACTTTGGAGACAATATTTATAATTATATTTTAAATTATGTTTATTTTACTTTGGAGAGAATATTTATACTTATGTTTTGGATGAAAACTTGGTTTATAATTATGTTTATTAGATATTTATAATTACAAAGACTTTAATGTTTATGAATATAAAAAATATAATTTTTTATGCCTTTAGAAATTATAATAGTTAAAAGTAAAAAATAGAAGAGATTTTTTTATATCTTTATATATATTATTTAATAGTTAAAAGTTAAAAAAAAAAGGATACTTGGCGGGCTTAGCCCGCCGGCCCGTCAGCCCGCTGTTAGGCGGGGCGGGCTGGAATTCTGGGACCGCCTCACTAGAAGGGGCGGGGCGGGGCGGGCTTCCCCGTTTGCCACCCCTAATGGCGCGTCCGCATGGATGGTCAAAAATGCTTAAGGCGCGCGTACGCGCCAGGTGCGCGCGTACATGCCAGGTGAGCGCACGCGCGGGTTGGTGCTCTATTTTTCAAAATTTTTCCAAGTTCTTGCACCAAACCAAGCCTTCCAAACCTCCAAACAGCTACCAAAACACCCTAAAACCTTATTTAACATATTAAACTACCAAATAAACTCAACAAACAAAACAAAACATGAAATCAAGTCTATTCTACCAATATTTGCAAAAGAGAAAAAAGAAAAGAGTTTATCATGGTGGGGTGTCTCCCACCTAGCACTTTTTTTATTATCCTTAAGTTAGACTTATGGGGAGCTCCTCTCAAGGTGGCTTGTGCTTAAATTCATCTTGGAACATCCACCAATGCTTGAGTCTCCAATAAGCACCATTCTTCAAAATTAATAACTCCAAGCTTGGGTGGAGTTCCTCACAAACCATGGGCTCCCAAAATTGATTCTCCTTGTGCGATCCGGGATCCCACACTTTGTTTTGACACCCATCCTCAAATTGATCATCATGATTCCAATTGGGTGGCAAGTAAGGTGAATTCTCAATAAAGTGACCAACAACCCTCCTAGACCCATCTAGTCGAGCACTACTCCAACCTTTGTATTTCATGTTTGATGCATCAACCCTAATGAGCCTTGATTTGCAACGCCAACCACAAAACCTTTTTCGCTTACGCTTCATCCCACAAAGTTCTCTAAGTTGGCCATCCGTTTCAAGTAAATCATATTCAAGTGGGACAATAAAGCTAATAGAAATGAATTTCACCCACTCAAATGAAGGAGTAGATGGCAACCTAGGTAAAGAAGCATCCAAAGATCTTGATAAAGCGTAACCAACCCCCGTTCTTCTATTTCTAGGGACTTCCACCTCTTCACAAGGTTTCTTAATTTCAATCCTTTGTTCATCAATTCCATCTAAGCCTTTTCCCTTACTCAAATCATAAATGGAATGGTGAGAGAATTTTACCTCCACATTGCCTTCAAATTCACCGGGAGAAGGGTCTTCAAGCTCAAAGGATTCTTCACCACTAAGACTTGGTGCTTGATCTTCCTCACCAAGGGAACTCAATTCTTGCTCTATCCATCCAAGTCTTCATCTGGAATATGCCTTGGAAGGTGTGCACTTTCTTCCCTAGCATCAATTTCAATCATCTTGGAGGGGTTTTCTTCAACTTTATGTTCCCATGGGGGCTCCGCATCTCCTAAGTCTTCAACCATCTCTTCCTCTTCTTCAACAATTGTAGCTTCCTCCAATTGTTCCAATACAAAGCAACTTTCCTCATTCTCCACCAATCTCTCCTTCATGTTATGCTCTTCATTTGATCCTCCACATGTGGCTACGGGAGTTCCTTGAGTGTTCAAGCATTTGGATGCTAACCGGTTTACCACCTCGTCTAAGGCGGCCATGAATTGTTGCACATCCATTTTCATCTCCTCTTGTCCTTGAACAAGAACATCAAGGATGTCATCCATTGGAGGTTGGGGTGGATGGAAGGGTTCATGATTTTGGGAGAAGGGGTCATAGTAGGAAGGTGGTTCTTCTTGGTAGAGTTGTGGTGGTTCAATATTTTCCATTCTTTCCACTTGTTGCACAACACACTCCATGGTTGCTTGAAATTGATCCAATGCTTTCTTGAGACAATCTCTTGACTCTTGTTCTTCTTGGATATCATGAGTAAGATCATATGGCTCTTGGATCGATGCACATGAGTAGTCTTCCATGGGAGGTTGTGGTGGAAGGTAGTATTCATTTTGTGGTTAAAAATTTGCATTCATTGGAGGTGGTTCATCTTAGTAATAGTATGGAGGGGTGGTTCTTGAAAAGGTTGATGTTGGAAGGATGGTGGCTCATATGGCTCATATGGTTGTTGGAATGGTGGATATGGATTAGGGTCATATGGAGGTGGTTGGTAAGAAGGGACTTGTGAGTATGGTTGAGGGTTATGTTAAGGGTATGGATCATAGGCATATGGTGCTGGTTCTTGAAAGTCACAAGTGGATTCACCATAGCCATTGGATTGATATTGTAAGGCCCACATCGGTTGGGGAGGGGAACGAAGCATGCCTTATAAGGGTGTGGATACCTCTCCCTAGCATGATGCGTTTTGATGAGTGAGTGTGGGGGTTTCGGCTATCATCCCTATCGTCAAAGGCAAAACCGTGAGGCCTTGTGTGCCAAAGCGGACAATATCGTGCTAGCGGGTGGTCTGGGCTGTTACATTATGGTATCAGAGCAGTTCGTTCCTGTAGAGCCTGAGGGACGGACTGACTATGCTTCTGTGCATTCTCTGTATGTGTGTTATGTGCTGTTAGTATATCTACTTGATATAGTTGGCATAAACGTTCATGAGCATGCATTTGGGACTTTGAAGCACTAGACTTCCGATATTGAGACTGATCAACTTAATATCGATTATTTGGTGTGTATAGAAACCAGATGGCACCTCGTGGACGCGGTAGAGGCCGTGGGAGAGGTTGTACGAACGCTCGTGCGCCAGAGATTAACCCTAATGACCCGGTGAACTTTATGACTGCGTTGGAGAACATGGCTGCTGCTATGCAAGCCACTGCTGAGGCTCTTGGTCAACAGATGAATAACCATGGTAATGACGGAGGTGGAGTTCAGGGCCCGATGACACTAGCAAACTTTTTGAAGGTTAATCCACCTAAGTTCAAGGGAACCACTAGCTCGACTGAGGCCGATACATGGTTTCAGGCCATGGAACGATCACTGCAAGTGCAGGTGGTACCTGAAGGGCAGCGTGTAGAGTTCGCTACCTATTTGCTCACTGGGGAAGCGTCGCATTGGTGGCAAGAAATCCAACGCCTCCTACAGCAGGGTGATGATTATATCACCTGGGATGTCTTCCAAGAGGAGTTCTATAAGAAGTACTTTCCGACTTCTGCCAGGACGGCCAAGGAGCTTGAATTGTTGCAGCTGAAGCAGGGTACTATGTCCGTATCTGAGTATACTGACAAGTTTGAGGAGCTGTTCAGATTCTCTCGTATGTGTCAAGGGACTCTGGTGGAATATGAGGATTGGAAATGTGTTAAGTACGAAGGAGGACTCCGGAGCGATATTTTCGGTTCGGTGGGGCCAATGGAGATTAGGACTTTCTCCGAGTTGGTGAACAAGTGTAGGGTTGCTGAAGAGTGTGTGAAGAGGGCAGCCACTGAAAAAGAAAGTCACAAAGGATCATTTCTACAGAACCGAAGGAAGAGTTTTGCACCTAGAGGTCCGCCTTTCAAGAGGGGAGGTTCCTTTAGGAGGCCCAACAACAACTACTCCCAAGGAAAAAGGTTTAGGAAGCAGCCTCAGAATGATCAAGCTTGTACTAGGTGTGGGAGTCACCATCCGGGGGTACCATGCAAGGCCGGATGGGGTTTGTGCTACAATTGTGGAAAGGCGGGGCATAGAGCCACAAGTTGTCCGGAGCAGCAGAAGCAAGGTGCTGGGAAGGCACAACAGACTGGCCGGGTGTTCACCACCTCAGCTAAGGGTGCAGAGGGATCCGAGACACTCATTCGAGGTAATTGTGAAATGGCTGGTCAAACTTTAAATGCTTTATTTGATTCGGGAGCATCGCATTCATTCATTGCATTTGAGAAAGCCCATGAGTTAGGATTGAAGATCGTAACCTTAGGTTATGACCTAAAAGTATATAATGCTACCCATGAAGCCATGGTAATTAGGCTAGGATGTCCGAAAGTTTCGTTTAGGTTCAAGCAGCGTGATTTTGTCCATAACTTAATCTGCTTACCGATGATCGGTCTTGACCTTATCTTGGGATTGGACTGGTTATCTGAGAACCATGTCCTGCTTGATTGTTCTATAAAGTCGGTGTACTTTATGCCGGAAGGTACAGAAGGGCCGGTCGTGGTGAATAATTATTACTTGAATTCGATGATGGTGAACTGTTCTGGAATCGAATGTCAGGGTATCCTGTTGTTAACCGCGGGTGTTTCGGGTGATGACCAAAGGTTGGATTAGATTCTGGTAGTGTGTGAATTTCCGGAAGTGTTTCCCGATGATATTGAGGAATTTCCACCTAACCGAGAAGTCGAGTTTGCTATTGAATTGGTGCCTGGGGTGGGACCAATCTCAAGTGCTCCTTATAGAATGTCACCGTTAGAGATGGCCGAGCTAAAGTCTCAGTTAGAGGAATTGTTGGGTAAGAACTTTATCCGACCAAGTGTTTCCCCGTGGGGTGCTCCAGTGTTACTGGTAAAGAAGAAAGATGGAAGTATGCGACTCTGTGTGGATTACAGGCAGCTGAACAAGGTCACCATAAAGAATAAGTACCCATTGCCGAGGATTGATGATCTCATGGATCAGTTACAAGGAGCTGGGGTTTTCTCCAAGATCGATTTGCGATCCGGTTATCACCAGATAAGGGTGAGGGGTGAGGATATCCCTAAGACCGCTTTCAGGACTCGTTATGGTCATTACGAGTACACTGTAATGTCCTTTGGGTTGATGAACGCTCCTGCAGTATTCATGGATTACATGAATAGAGTGTTCCATCCGTTTCTGGATAAATTCGTTGTTGTCTTCATTGACGACATACTAATTTAATCCAAGACTGAAGAAGAGCATGCGGAACACTTGAGGACCGTGTTGCAAATTCTAAAGGAGAAGAAACTCTATGCAAAACTGTCTAAGTGTGAGTTTTGGAAGGATGAGGTAAAGTTTTTGGGTCACGTGGTGAGTAAGAAGGGAATAGCCGTAGATCTAACTAAGGTGGAAGCTGTGATGGATTGGAGGCAACCAACCACAGTAACTGAGATAAGGAGTTTTCTGGGCTCAGCTGGCTATTACCGAAGGTTCATCAAAGGCTTTTCGCAATTAGCCTTGCCATTGACAAAATTAACCCGCAAAGACACTCCGTTTGTTTGGACTCCTGAGTGTGAGGAAAGCTTTCAGGCATTGAAGAACAAGTTGACCACTGCACCTGTGTTGGTGTTACCTGAGCCGAACGAACCATTTGAGGTGTACTGTGATGCCTCACTAAAGGGTCTAGGATGCGTGCTGATGCAGCATCATAAAGTGGTGGCGTATGCCTCACGACAGTTGAGACCTCATGAAGTTAGTTACCCTACGCACGATTTGGAACTCGCTGCGGTCGTGTTTGCCTTGAAGGTGTGGAGGCATTATCTCTATGGGGTTAAGTTCCAAGTCTTCTCCGATCACAAGAGCTTGAAATATCTCTTTGATCAGAAAGAGCTTAATATGAGGCAAAGGAGGTGGATGGAATTATTGAAGGACTATGACTTCAAGTTGAATTACCATCCGGGAAAGGCAAATGTAGTGGCGGATGCGTTAAGTCGGAAGTCGTTATATGCGGCTTGGATGATGCTTCAAGAGGATGAGTTGCTCAAGGGATTCGAGAGTCTAAAAATTGGTGCTCGAGAAGTATATGGAATCTTGTGTTTGAGCCGATTGGAAATCTCGAGTGATTTTAAGTTCGAGCTCCTAAAGGCTCATGAAAATGATGAAGCGTTATGGAAGGTGTTACTGGCTATCGAGCAAGGAAAACAGTGGAGAGTGTCGGAAGAAAAAGATGGGTTATGGAGATTTAAGGGTAGAATCATTGTGCCAGATGTTGGCACTTTGAGGCAAGATATCTTAAAGGAGGCACACAAGAGCGGATTCTCCATTCACCCGGGAAGTACTAAGATGTACCATGATTTAAAGGCGATATTTTGGTGGCCAGGTATGAAGAATGATGTGGCGGAATATGTTTCAAAGTGCTTAACTTGCCAAAAGGTAAAGATTGAGCATCAAAGACCTTCTGGGATGTTGCAACCTTTAGAGGTTCCACAATGGAAGTGGGAAAGTATTGCAATGGACTTTGTGTCGAGATTGCCAAGGACTAGGACTGGTTTTGATGTTATCTGGGTGATTGTGGACCGACTGACGAAGTCAGCTCACTTTTTGCCCATTCGGATGACTTACACCCTTGAGGATCTAGCATGGTTATACATGAAGGAGATTGTGAGACTTCATGGTGTACCTGCTACTATAATCTCTGATAGAGATCCTCGTTTCACTTCGAGGTTTTGGGGTGCATTTCAGAAAGCTTTCGGAACCCGACTAAGCTTGAGTACAGCTTACCATCCTCAAACAGATGGTCAATCCGAGAGAACAATCCAAACACTAGAGGATATGTTGAGAGCTTGTGTTTTGGATCAACCGGCGAGTTGGGATCGGTATATGCCGTTAGTGGAGTTTGCATACAATAATAGTTACCATTCGAGTATCGAAATGGCTCCGTATGAGGCATTGTATAGGAGGAAATGTCAATCTCCGCTATGTTGGTATGAAGCTAGAGAAAAAGGCTTGTTGGGGCCGGAGATGATAGCTGAGACCACTGAACAAGTCAAGAAAATCTGAGATAGGATGCTTACGGCGCAGAGCTGTCAGAAGAGTTACGCCGATTAGAGGCGGAAGCCCTTGGAATTTGAAGAAGGAGATCATGTTTTCCTGAAGGTTACTCCAACCACAGGAGTAGGTAGGGCGATTAAAGCGAAGAAGTTGAATCCTCGATACATTGGTCCATTTCAGATCCTGGAGAGGATTGGACCGGTAGCGTATCGGATGGCTCTACCACCTCATCTTTCGAACCTGCACGATGTGTTTCACGTGTCACAGCTTCGGAAGTACACTCCTGATGCTAGCCATGTATTAGAACCTGAGTCGGTTCAGTTAAGAGAATATTTGACGCTTCCAGTTGCTCCAGTTAGAATTGACGATACTAGTATCAAATGGTTGCGTGGAAAAGAGGTTTCATTAGTCAAAGTGGCTTGGAGTCGAGGCGGTTTTGAGGAACACACTTGGGAACTTGAGTCAGAGATGCGAACGGATTATCCGCACTTATTCTCAGGTAATTGAATTCGAATTTTGTGGGCAAAATTCCTAATTAGGTGGGTAGGATGTAAGACCCGGTTAATTAACGGCTAATTAACCCATAAATGAGAATTTATTCTAGAAAGCTAAAAATGTTATTTTTATGGCTAAATGTGATAGAGGAGAGTGAGACGAGAATTTCGATACCAATTTTATAGAAATCGGACCAAGATTGGACCAAACGGGCCAAACCGGTCCAACCGGACCCAAAGTAGGCCTTTGGCCGAACTAAACTAAACCAAAACCCTAGTTTTCAGCACTCTCTCTCCTCACTTATCACTCAAACACGCTGAAATAGAGTAAGGGAGGGGAAGAACACTCTCTCAAACTTCTATCTCTCACTTAATCTTCAAACCACCATAACTTTTGATCTAGAACTCCGATTGCCGCACCGTTTACGGCCACGCGTTCATCGCGAAGAGCTCTACAAAACACATATAATCAATCTTGAGGTAAGCCATGTTTTGCTCTTCGAAATTCCAGCCCTTGTTTTCGAGTTTCATGGATGAAATGTTGAGATTTTGGGCTCTTTGATGTTATAGGACCCAACTCTCTTGAAGGAGAAGGTTAATCTTGTCTCCTTGGACCTTGGGTGTGGTAAGATTCTCAACCCTAGTGTAATTTGTTGTTCTATGATATTGGGTATTGAGATGTTGTGTATGGGTATGATGATTGTGGCTTAGGTTGTATATATGTGAATATTGGAGCTCGATTGGTGATTTTGGAAGGCTTGGGAGAGGGTTTTATGTGATAAAATCTATTCTTGGAGGTGTTGAGATCTTGAGAGCTTGTGGACAAGCGGTTTGGAAGTGCTCTGGTTGAGCTTGGGAAATCGGCTAAGGTATGGTCTCGGTTTCCCGTATCTAATATGTAATGTGGTAGGAAATACTTAGGCTAGAGGCCCTAAGATAGGCATTGAATTGTTGATGTTGTTGAATGGTTGAGATATATGATGTGATCATATATGTGATTATGAATATTGATGCCTTGATTGTGTGATATATGAGAAATGCATGTTGTGATATATGCTTGATGGATGATTGAGGTTGAATTGATGGGTGGTACCATGTTGATGGTGAGTAAGATGTTGATTATGTATAATGATGGTTGATTGGAATGGTATTATTGGAAATTGGGATGAGGAAGGATGTATGACATGACATTATGTTGTTCTTTAGCCATTTGATTGAGAAGTGTTAAAATGGTTAGATGGTGGTTTTGGGAATTTGGTAAAGTGTCAATATGTGAGTTGAGAATGGCTTGATGTTGATTTTGGTACATTTTGATTAATTTCAAAAAGGATTGAAATTGACATGTTTTGGTTGATTTTGAAAAGAGTTGAAAATGGTTTGTTTTGAAAATGGTACCTTGTGGTTTTGTATGAAAATATGGTTTTTGGGCATACTTTGACGGGACATAACTTGGACTACGGATCTCTGATTTGTGCCAAATCTATTTAGAAATGAAATTGGATCCGGGATGTTCATGTCGTTCCAAGAACAGGTGAAAAACGATTTAAAATGAGAAAGTTATGTCCGTCGGAAGATTGGGGGTTGAATCTGTAAATTCTGCAGCTTTTAACTTAGAAAATTTTTAGCAAAATGACCCTCCGCGCGTAGGCGCACTTGGCGCGTATGCGCCGTTCTTCAAGAAAGCACCATCCACGCGTGCGCGTGGTTTGCGCAGGCGCGTCGATGCGCTGCACCAAATGCTCAGCTATTTTCCCGAGAGTTGTGCCAGAGTTGTGCCAGTTTTGTGCCTGGGGCGCAAGAGCACCCACGCGTACGCGTGGTTGACGCTCGAGCATCGTTTGGCTATTTTTCAACCCGCGCGTCCGCGCGTATGACGCTTGCACGTCGATGAGATTTTGTGGCCATCCACGCGTACGCGTGGAGTGCGCGTACGCGTGGCCCTGTTTTCATCCCAAAGTTGATTTTTGAGTTTTAAAAGCCAAATTTCATACTTCTAGGCCTCCGATCTCACCACTTATGTCTTAAATCATTATAATATGCCTAGCAATGAGGCAATGGGCTAGTAAATGTGGTAACTTGCGAGTGAAGCAAGGGAAAAATGAATGATCAATGAGGATCAAAGATGATTATGTGAGATGCGGAGGATGGCGGTGGAAGTGCTTGTTGTGCCATGGGCCGAAGGGTCAAAATTGTTAATGAATTGGCTGGTTATGGATTTAACCGTGAGCCGGATGGCTAGATTATTGCCGTGTTACGGCGGAGCCATGATTATGGCTAAGTATAAATGCATATATACTGTTGAATGAATTGTGAATGTTGCACTTCCACCATCGGAGATGAGGGTTTCCCTGGGAGGAAGCAGTGGCTAGCCACCACGTGCTCCAGGTTGAGACTCGAAGCTCTTTTGACCCTATGTCGTAAGTGTGGCCGGGCACTGTGAAAGGCCCGGATGAGCTCACCCCCGTAAATATTCACCAGTGAGGGTGATGGATATGGATCATGATTATGATCAAGTTTATGATGAGTATAACTCGAGTTGGGGATGCGCAACAGAGGGACAGTCCAATGGTTAGCTACCAGGACTTATCGGGTTGGCTCTATAACCGACAGATGATATCATCAGCCACTAGGGACAGGCATTCATCATATGCATACTATATGAATTGTTTGAGATTGCCTATTTGACTGCATATTACTTGCTAATTGTCTAAATGCCTTATCTGTTCCTATTTGTAAATCTCTTGTATGATATAACTGTGTTTGCTATATTATACTCCTGCTGGTGGTTGGGAGGTCTGAAGGAATTGGAAAGGAAAGTATTAGTTAGACTGAAGGATCTTTAGTCAGTTGCCACTTATGGTTTAGCTTGTTTATAAGCTTTGATATTATCTGGAGGAAGTTCTAGGATTGCCTTCGGCTTTCCTCTATTATTATGTATTATATATGTGAAAGATGTTACCATGCTGGGGACCTCTGGTTCTCACCCATGCGGATTTTGTGGTTTTCAGATGCAGGACGTGAGGTTTCTCGCTAAGGCATGCTGGAGACTTCTGGATTAGCGAAGATTCTTGTTCTCGGGACTCTGTTTTGGTTTATATGTTTTGCTTAGATACTTTTATCTCCATTACATAATACCAACTATGATGACTCCTCTTATAGGAGATTTTTGGAGAATAGGTTTCTGTATTTGTGTCCCTTTGGGTTTCCTTGGGATTTCCTTATTTTATTATATGTATATATTGCTATGCTCAGACCGGTTAACTTCGCAACCGGATTTTGAGTTTTGATATTCCCGTTTTTGACACTCTTTTGTATATATATAATCTCGCGTTAGCTTATCCTTTGCTCGTTGCGTTATCGATCGAAGTGTTGCGCTTTCGAGTTGCGATTTTTGTTTACCCCTTTTTCTACAAAGGCTCCTAGTTATAATCCTTATTCACACTACTATACGTACTAGATTTTTGTTTTAGAGGTCGTAATATCTTGCCATCTCTGGATTATGACTTAAGCATAAGACTCTGTATGGTAGGGTGTTACATGATGGTATCAGAGCCAGAACCCGGATCGATGTGCCAGCGAGGACGCTGGACTCCCTTAGGGGGGTGGATTGTAAGGCCTACATCGGTTGGGGAGGGGAACGAAGCATGCCTTATAAGGGTGTGGATACCTCTCCCTAGCATGACGCGTTTTGACGAGTGAGTGTGGGGGTTTCGGTTATCATCCCTATCATCAAAGGCAAAACCGTGAGGCCTTGTGTGCCAAAGCGGACAATATCGTGCTAGCGAGTGGTCTGGGCTGTTACAGATATACATCATAGAATGGCTCTTGTTCATAGTGCATTGGTGGAGGTTGTTGCCATGAAGATTAATCATATGCATATGGCTCCTCCCACCTTTGATTATCCCATCCTTGATACACATCTTCATTGTAGCCCTCATTACCTACAACATAGTTAGAACCAAACTCATAGCCAAAGTGAGAATTCATGATGAAAAGAGAAAATAAGAAACAAAAGCTAATAGGAAATAATGAAACAAATTCCTAAACTAGCAAAAACTAGCAAGCAATCTAAAAATCAAGCTATTCACAATATTCACATATATACAATAACCAATAACACAACACCATTGCAATTCCCCGACAACGACACCATTTTGATGAATTAGATTCTTGACGGTTTAGAATTCACAAATGAAATCTCGTTGCAATATAGTTTCTAAACCAACAATTATCCTTTCATACAAAAATTTATTTGTCACAAGTACAAACCCCTAAATTTATAAACCAAAGTATTGAACCTCGGGTCGTTCTCCCTAGGAATTACAATGAAGTGTCTTGTTATTGGTTATGAGTTGTATTTTTAGGGTTTTTGATAAGAGACCTGAAAGATAAATGGCAAGGAAGTGAACTAATGGCTAAAAAGGCCTTGGCAAGGGTTGGTGGTCAAGGATCTCTATCCTAATCACTAACCACAACATGAGAATTGGCAAGGATCAACCCCATTAAGTCATCCTCTAACTAGGTAAAGAAAAGTCAAATGAGCTATGTCAATCCAAGTCCACAAGTCCTAGTTCTCCACCAAATCAATTAGTGAGATCTAGCGTTAATGGCTCCCAATCGTCAATCACTTGGACATTAGTAACTCAAGAGTTTCTAAGTTACCTTCCCAAGCCATGAGCACTAAAAGTCTACTCTAAAATCCAACCAAGTATTTTATCAAACACTTGGAAGGCATAAAAGGAAAACATAGTAAAATTGCAAGAAAAGTAAATCTACACTACTCAATTGCAAGGAATTAAACAACAACAAAACAATTCAACAATAAAGGAACATGAATCATAAATTGCATTAAAGAGAAATAGAAGAAACAAAAGTGCATCAACATAAAAGTAGAGAATTACAAGAATTAAATGCTAAACTAGAGAGAGGAGATGTATAAGAAGAAGAATTGCAAAAGGAAAAGTAAATCAAAGTATGAAATTAACCTAGATCTAAGAAATTCTAATCTAGATCTAACCTACTCCTAATCCTAGAGAGAAGTGAGAGCTTCTCTCTCTAAAACTAACTAAAGCATCATAAAACTAAAATAAAACTCAACTAATGACTAGATGCCTCATCCCTCTTCAATCCTTGGGTTAAATAGCATCAGAAATGAGTTGGATTGAGCCCAAAATGCCTTAGAATTCGCTGGCCACGAGTTGCATTAAGTGAACCATGTGCAACCATCGGCGCGTACGCGTACCGTGCGTGTGCGTGCCTTTATGCGCGGTGCAACTATGGCAAATCTTATATCATTTCGAAGCCCTGGATGTTAGCTTTCCAACTCAATTAGAACCGTATCATTTGGACCTCCGTAGCTCAAGTTATGGTCGATTAAGTGCGAATAGGTCGGCTTGACAACTTTTGCGATTCCTTCATTTCTTCATGAGTTCTCCATTTTTACATGCTTTTCTTTCATTTCCTTGATCCAATCTTTGCCTCCTAAACCTGAAATCACTTAACAAACATATCAAGGCATCTAATGGAATCAAGGTGAATTAAATTTAGCTATTTCAAGACCTTAAAAGCATGTTTTCACTCTTAAGCACAATTAAAGGAGAAGTTATAAAACCATGCTATTTCATTGAATAAATATGAGGAAAGGTTATCAAAATGCTCTAAATTCAACACAAGATAAATCCTCCAAATGGGGTTTATCAGTACTACAGTTAGAAAGCGCACCTTGCTCCCTGATGTACTATTTTTTCTAACTTTATGGTTTTTTCCCGTTGAAGGGTTTTTCTGAAGGAAATTTTAATGAGACACTATAGCGAGGGCTAAGGGTAATAAAAATCCTTAGTAGCAAGGAAACTTATGTAAATCATTTCTTCTTAATGATAATTCATTTCTCCTATTGATTTTTCCATTCAAACGCATTAATTTAAGCTAAAAAAATGTGCAAAAATTATTGTCCGACCTGAGTGGTCGGCAAGATGAAGCGACGGGGTACAAAATAGTGTAAGAAGTTATGTAAGCAGTTTGGAGTCTAACCTCAAAAGAGTTGGGCCTAAAATGAAATGCAAAAGTAACTTGGTAAGCCTAATTACTTAAAGTCAGAGTTCAAAAAACCAGGGGAAAACAATATTTACATGAAAAAGGACCAAAATGACCGACCTACTCTACCGACATCTTTTCCAACTTAGCGAAAACAGCACCAAAAGTTATTAAAGTGACTTAATGAAAATTTCTACTTCATTCATAAAAAGCTAACAACTATACCAACTAATAAAGGATAATTAATGAAGCAATCATTCATGCAAAAGCCACTATTAAAATAGTGGAGAAAGGTTTTTTAAATAGCAAAATTAAAGTTGTTCATTAAAAGACCCACAGGCCGGGTCATCCAAATTAGGGGTGTTCGCAGTGCAATTTAATTCGATTTTTTAATGAAAAGTCATCCGATCCAATGTTATATTAATAGTACGGTTCGGTTTGGTTCGATTTTTTTATTAAGCCCATCCGAACCAAACCAAAAAAATTAAATTCGGTTTGGTTCGGTTCGGTTTGTTCGGTTTTTAAATTGTTTTGAAAACCTTCCTATTCTAATCATCAAATCATATCTAGGGTACTAAAATAATTAACAATTTCACAAAATCAGTAGATGTAGATGGAACAATGATCAACTTATAAATCACTAACAAATTAGCAGAAGCACAACAAATTAAAATCATTAACAATTTTGTTATAAAAACAGCAGAAATAGATAAAACAATAATCAACCTGAACTGAATTAAGAAAATCAAGAAATACAACCAAATTAATTCAAAAAATTGTGCAAAAATGGTGCACCAATTCCAAACTGAATCAGGAAATAGAACCAAACTAAGTAAAAAATACGACCAAACTAATTCCAAAAATGTTCATGTGGTGCACCAATTCCACAAATTCTTCCTCTTTTACCTTTCCATTTCCTGCATTAACATTAAATAAACAAAAGGTTTAGAATCAACCCTAAACCAGAATTTCTCTAAATCAAAATAGAACAAAAATTTCAAAATTAAAAAACTAAATCAGAATCAACAACTCAACCATAGAATCAAGAACAAGCCAACCAAGTGTTCGTTACAAATTAAAATTAATAAGAAGACTAAACCAGAGTTAATAAAAATAGAATCAGAACAAAAAAAAAAACCAAAGACTTAGGCTCCATTGCAGAGGATGACGGAGGTGCAGGATGGTGAGACAGCGGCAGCGACGAACCAATGACCAGAGAGACTGGATAGATCAATGGCGAACGAGAGATGGACGACGAACGAAAGACGGACGACGAGCGGCGGCGGCTTCGACTGCGTCTGGTGTGTGCTGCTTCGGTTCGTTGAAGACGACAGCAGCTGTTGGTTCATGGAGGAGACGGCTGATAGAGAGGTGGTGTGTGGAGCCGTCGAGGCTGAGGGAGAAAGAGAAGCGCTACGATCCTACGAGGAAGAGAGAGGAAGAGAAAAGGGCCGCGCCGCCACGATGGTGCTGTCCGGTGGCGTCGATGGCAGAAAAGAAAAAGGAGGAGGTTCCGCTGAGATCTGCGCTGGAGAGACTGAGAGAGGGCTCGAGGGAGTTTGGGTTTCTGCTAGGGGCGGCTGGTTTAGAAGGAATTGGGGAGGGAGGCTGCTTTTATAGTAGGGTTTTTAATAACACCGGTTCGGTTCGGTTCAAATTTTTCTATCAGAACCGAAAATCGAACCGAACCGTAGAAAAACTGCAAAAAAACATTTTTTTTTGGGTTTTTCAGTTTTTGGTTTGTTCGGTTTTCGATTTTTTGGTTCGGTTGATCGGTTTTGTTCGGATTTGATCGGTTTTGAAAATACTTAAAATATAAAAACTAAAAAGGAGGGATTTGCTAATTCAAAGTCATGTTAGAAGCATTTTCGGGCTGCATGGAGGAGATCGAAAGAGTTTCAGGCTGAGAAAGAATGGGCTCATCTTTCAATCGGGTCAGAAAGCTCGGAGAGGTTCCGTCAACTCGGACTTCTCAGGTGTTCGTGTCAGGCATGGGAGTGTCTTCATTTTCTTCAGGCGCTGGGACAATCTTCCTATCAACCACAATATTATTGGGGCTAACAAGAGAGAGATCCACCTCGAGAGCTACAACTCAGAATTGAGCCTTCAGATTCTCAACTATCTCGTCCGTTTCTTGAGCTATAGTTTCCTCCAGATCTGCATATTTCTCCCCTGACTTATCGAGTTCATCCACTAAATCAAGTTTCTCCCCGAAGACCCTGGTATAGCTCTCTTCAACCTTCTTTTTTAGGCCCTCCGCCATGATACAGGCGGCCTCAGATTGCTTCACCTTCTCCCGAGCTTTAGAGAGGTCGGAGATCAGGACCTCATTCTCATTCTCCAACTCCAATTTGGATTCCCTTAAATATGCCACCTTAGCCTTCAAGTCGGACAGAGAACACTGGGTAGCACATAGGGGAGTCTCCTCAAGTTGCTTCAGCAAAGCATAACACATTCTTGTCGTCCTAATTCTACCCCGAGCTAAGACTTGAAGGTGGTGTTTTACAGAAACATCATCGATACTGATAAAACTATGTGAAAAGATGTGTTTTTTGCAAAAACGCCACTGCATCAAAGTCCTGTTCATAAATGCTTGCTGATTCAGCAGTCTTGCATTTTTTAGGTTTCGGCTCAGGAATGAGAGGTGAAAGAGAAAGTACTTGATTACCAGAATCGGAAGGAGGAAGAGTAGGTTCAGTAACAATTTTTATAGATGCTGAGGCGCCCGAGTCCGACTTGGAGGGGGAGGGAAGGTCACCAGATCCACCGACCTCTTTCAGCTGTATGTTTCGTGCAACAACATTCTTCTTGGCAGAACGAAGGGTTTTCATAGCGGTCGACTTAGGAGCCATCTTTTGTGCATGACATCAAAGTCGAGTTATATTAACCACCAAAACAAATCAATAGAGCCATATCTACAAAATGAAAAAGGAGGCTACCTAGCTCAGATTGAAGTTGGCTTGGATTTCTTAGAAATTTCTTTGTGTCTAAATTAAGAGGTCGGCCCCAACGCTCCTGAAACAAGGTGATTACACTCTCCTCAATTTCGTTTAAGTCGTCCAAATTATATTTAACAACTACAAGATGCTCTTCCCAATACAAAAGAAAAAGGGCTTCATCACTTTCATTAAGAAAGAAAGGTCGAGAATCCTTAACAGCACAAATCTTAAAGAAATAGTTTTTAAAATCATGAAAAGCATAATAAAAAATGGCAAAAACTTTCCTTCCTTGAACAGTTTAAAAGGAGACCTGGCCATACTTTTTGGAACTAAAAAATTTGGTAAGCATCTTAATTAAAATTCGATATTTATTTTTTTATTTTTTAAATTTCATTTTCTCTCATAATAATAATAATAATAAAAAAATAGATTCCTAAATTTATTAATTTATGATAAATAAATATTTAATGCCAATGAGTTATAACTCAAATAGTATAGTCTTTCCATACTCACCTAAGAAGTTGCAGGTTCAAATATTCTTATCGTTGATAAAAATAAAAAAAGACAAATAAATCTTTAATTATTTAAAAATATTAAAAATTATATTTTACATTCTAAAATGTGAGATATTTAAATCCGTCCAAAATATAAACTATATCATATATTCAATAAAATCAGTTATTAATATAAAATATATACTAAAATATAAAATTAGTATTAGAAATAAGTTAAATAATATTTAGAGTAATTACCCAAATCAGTCCCCGAGGATTTTAGAATCGGACATTTTAGTCCCCAAGAAAAATTAATACACATATCAATCCCTAAGGTTTTACTCCGGCAGACAAATCAGTCCCCAGATCATTTTCCGGCAGAGTAACTACCCAGATCAGTCCCCAAAGATTTTAAAAACGGACATTTTAGTCTCCAAGAAAAACTAATGTACAAATCAATCCCTAACGTTTCTCTCTATTAGACATAATAGTCCTCCGTCCAAAAATAAAATAAAATAAAATAATTATTATTAATTGCACAATAATATTGTACTATATTTTTTTTATATTTTTTGGACAAAAATAATGATAAATTTATTCATTAAATTCTTATATAATAAATTCTTTTAAAATCATTTGATATTTTTGTATTTAATATAATTAAAAGATGTCCTATGTAAAAAATATATATATCTTTGTATTAAAAAATATGTATTAAAAGAAAATATTTTGATTTAGATTTATATTAAATAAATATTTTTTAATACAAACATATTTTTTAAAATAGTATATCTTTTGATTATATTAAATACAAAAATATCAAATGATTTTAACCTTAAATTTCTTATAAAATAATCTCTAATAATTTTATTCATTTATTTATTTATTATTATTATTATTATTATTATTAATATTATTAAGTGACTATATATATATATATATATATATATATATATATATATATATATATATATATATAAGAATTTAATAAATAAATTTATTATTATTTTTATCTAAAAAATACAAAAAATCATGGTATGATATTATTATGTAATTAATAATAATAATAATAATAATAATAATAATAATAATAATAATAATAATAATAATAATAATAAAATTATTAGAGATTATTTTATAAGAAATTCAAGATTAAAATCATTTGATATTTTTGTATTTAATATAATCAAAAGATGTACTATTTTAAAAAAAATGTTTGTATTAAAAAAAATATGTATTTAATATAAATCCAAATTAAAATATTTTCTTTTAATACATATTTTTTAATACAAACATATATATTTTTTTTACATAGGACATCTTTTGATTATATTAAATACCAAAATATCAAATCATTTTAACCTTGAATTTCTTGTAAAATAATATCTAATAATTTTATTATTATTATTATTATTATTATTGAGTGACTATATATATATATATATATATATATATATATATATATATATATATATATATTGAATAAATTTATCATTATTTTTGTCCAAAAAATATAAAAAATATAGTACAATATTATTGTGCAATTAATAATAATAATTATTTTATTTTATTTTATTTTTGGACGGAGGACTATTATGTCTAATAGAGAGAAACGTTAGGGATTGATTTGTACATTAGTTTTTCTTGGGGACTAAAATGTCCGTTTTTAAAATTTTTGGGGACTGATCTGGGTAGTTACTCTACCGAAAAATGATCTGGGACTGATTTATCTGCCGGAGTAAAACCTTGGGGATTGATATGTGTATTAATTTTTCTTAGGGACTAAAATGTCCGATTCTAAAATTCTCGAGGACTGATTTGGGTAATTACTCTAATATTTAATTTAAACAAATATACAGGGAACCGATATTAGTGACGAAATCAGTGAAGAAAATAGAAATAGGATTTTTGCCAAAATATGCTAGCAGACATGTGGTATTGCCATTGAAACCTCCATCTTCCTTAATTGACTTACTGGGTCTGAAAGACTGAAACTGAAACTGAAACAAACACCATCTTCGGAAAGCTGTTTCAGCTCGCAGCTCAAATGTGGCGCCAAAATATACTCCGTGTAATTTCTCTCTCAAACATTCCTTGCATTTTTTTTTTCCAATTCACTTAACAAGGTTCAGCTTAATGCTTAGAACAAATTCATTCATTTTACAGCACAATCACGACTCAGATCAAAGCATTTCCGGTAACTAGTAGCTTCTGCAATTTATTATTATTATTATTAGAGTACAATTGCGAATCACTTTCTTCTTCCTTAATTCGCAGATGACGACGTAGATGAGCCAGACGGCGCTTGTCCAAACGACGTCATTTCGGTAAAAACCTTAAAAGCCTCTGCCGCTGCCTCCAGCAAGGTTCACTCGTTAATCCCCACATTCTCGCTTATTCACTCTCAATCTCTCATGTCTATTTCGAAATATACAAACTATTTACTATTTATTTGTTTATTTTTATGATGATAGGAAGAACTGCCTCTTCCAGTGCGGTTGGATTTTCTAAAAGGTGCCTCGGTTATCTTAATTGTTGATATTGCATTATGTTTGACTATTAATAAATAGTATTTGTGTGTGAGTTTTAATTATTATTAGTTGTCACAGGAATCTCGAATCAAATTTTGGCTGGGACAAGCAGCAGTTTGTCAATTAAGGCATGTCTTGATAAATTTTTGGAGATTCCATTACTTTTTCGATTATTTGTTATGTGAAACTAATATTGTTGTGATCAGGAACCAACAGATACACCTCCCGAAGATGAGGTTGAAATGCCTGAATTCAATGAGGGTGACAGCAGTAGCATATTGGGGGAGGTAGCTGCCAATTCAAGTGACGAAGAAGTAATTCAGGATGAGGTACTTGTTGAAGTTAGTACAGAAGAACATTTTGTTTGTGATCTTATAGCCATTTGTTTTGTTAATTTCTCCAGCTCTGTACTTTTGTTGTTAGTTATCCTCTACTAGTAATCAATATCATCTTTTATTTTTACTATAAAGGGTAACACTGTCCTGTCGATTAGAGAGCTTCGCAAGTATGGTCCTCAATTCGTCAGACACAAACAAGTTCGAGTTTCTAATGAAAGATCTGAAGCAGTGTTACCTCTCAAAGAAAGTTCTTCATGCTCAGCATTACATGCTTCCACCTCCAGAGCAAACCGATGTGGTACCTATCCGAAGTAAATAGAAGTTTCTCCATTATAGTTAACGGCAATTTCTTAAGGAATCTGAAAATTGTTAGAGAAGTATTTTGTTGTGCTGATGTGCTTTTTAGATTTCTTTGGAATCTTGTGTCATCCCAGTGCTAATTGCAGCTGTTGCAGCCAAAATAATTCAGTATTTATTTACAGGGTTCATGCTATATGGTTGCATACGATGATTAGTAAAATAATTTCCACACAGAAATGGAGTAAAGTCTCTTATTGAAGTTGAATGTTGGATCTATTCTTCTAGTAGTAATTGATGAAGCAATTATGTTGATCGTGTACAGTTGCAAACATTTAGATGAAGAAATAATTGATCAAAATGTGAAGTGTTACTAATATGGGCTGTGGTCTACTGCTTTTCCAAACAATAATTTTGCTACATATAAGTTTTTTGGGTGATTTTTTGTCCTCCCTTTGCTGTTGGGAAAATTCCTAATATTATTAGAAAAATTCCATAAAGTACCATTTTTCCAGTGCATAAACGTTTACTTCAAGCTTTGAAAGTTAAGTATTTTGTCAAATTGATAACCACTGCAGGTGTTTGGAGGAAAGCTAAGTCAAGAATTTCAATGTCATCATTGTCACACAAATGTGAGAATTCTGGTCCTTCAATGTCTGATAGATTGCCTGAAAAGAAAGCTGATGGACCTTGGGCTTCTGCAACCTTGGACAGTAATCATACTGAAGATAATGATGGTGTGGAATTAAGTTCAGATACTGAGCCGGCTGAAACAGAAGCCATTGCACCAGGACCTAATCTACCCTCAATGGCTGACCTATTTGAAAATCTCCAAGACAAAACACATCTAGTGAGTGTCAATTTTGAAAATCGTTCCCTTGTTATTTTGGCCTATCTAATTTCTGTAAGGCCTTTCCTGTCTCTACGTTTCAGTATTTTCCACATGGTCAAACCAGAGGAAAAATAGGGCACACTGTTCAGAAGAGGGGTAGATCCGACCTGCCAGATATGATTGCTGACAGTGAAGACTCCCCTGATCTCGTGGATAGTGGATCATCAAGTGACAATGAGGTGCGCATTTGCTAAGTTGTATATTTTAGTATCTTGTCATAACTAGCTCTACATCTTTTACAGGAGAGCGATCAACATATGAGGATTACTTTCTGTGGAAAGAAAACGCAGACCATGGCAGATCGATTTCAGGAAGCTTTAGGGACTTCGTCTATTATTGCCGAAGGGACTCATGTTGGTGTACATAATTCATTGAGGTATGAAGTAGTAGTTTCTTTTTACTTCCATGCAATTAAGAAAAGTGAATTTGAACTAATTATGAATATAATGCTTTGTTATGTTGCTGAATAGCACAGAGCTGGAATATTTGGCAAGCTGCAGCAGGTCATGCAGACAGAGAAAGAAAGAGATTTGGACTTTTGGAAAAAGCTACAATCTGGAGCTAGACCAGATAGTAAAACTTTTGCTTTTACTCTGTCTGCCTTTTTCATTCTTGTCTAAGTACACATCACAAAAACTTCTGTCATATTGAAACCATTGTTACTTAGTCTCTCTCCCCCTTGTTGGGGAGGGCCAGTACATAGACACAAAGAGATAAATGCGAAGGTTATATACTCTTTTTAAAAAAAAAAAAACATTTGCAGGTGAACTTGGCTGCTTTGATGTGAAAATCATTTCAAGATACTTGGATGGAAAGCTGACTGTTTGTCATTGTTCATTTGGCAAGTTCAGAGAGGTAAAATTGTTAAAAACATAACTTAAATGAGTTCACCTTTTTTCGCTTGTCATTGTTTTATTATGCTTATTTTTGCTAATGATGTCTGTTTTTCCTACTCTGAATTTGAGAAGATTGATTTTCCTGAAGTGGGACACATGCTACGTGTAAGGTATACTGAGTTATTGATTCAAGGTGTTTTGATGCATTTGCAGCATTTTCTATCAACAAATAACAGAGAAAGCACCATCATCTTTAGTCCAAGGGTTTGTGACAATGTTGACCTTGAAGTTGGGAACTTGATCCGTATTCATCCGCCATGGTAAGAATGTGTGTGTGTGTGTATATATATATATATATATATATATATATATATATATATAAAGTTACTTACGGTTGCTCAACTGAGCCGAGTATAGTTGTCAGTTGTGTTAATGGGTAAATCCTGAATATTTTATTATATGCACTTTTCTGGGACTTCAACTTGATATGAAGTGCAAATGTTCTTGCTTTCCTTATCTCTTTTGGTTTTCATTCTTGGACAGGAAGGAGATTCAGGTGGGAAATGACCGTATGATATTGTGCACATATTTCTCCCAAATTTAACCCATGTTCAGTTTCTTTGACGTGATAATGGAATGCATTTGATGTGAATTGCATTATAGTTGGGGTACATAAACACTGTCCAATATCTTGTATGTTATATCTAGCTGTGTGAAATATTCATTAACAATAGCAAATTTTCCAATTGCTAATTTGGAAGGAATCTTGCCGTGTCTTGTTCTATTAGTGTTCCTACACATGCTACACATTCTTCCTTTCATTCATTTATTTGAGACAAATCAATGAATATCAACTATTACATTACTAAGTGCACGATATGCTGCACACTTCATGTCATATTATAATACCAGTTAGAGGATTGATTAAGCCAAGAACTCTGAATTCAGCTTCAAGAATGCAGCTATCGCCCACCAAGAATCCACTACTTGGGTCTTTAAATTTAGCCAATGCTACAAGCTGTCTGGAGCCCCACGCTGCACTCGAGTGGGAGAACTTACAACAAGCTGTCATACAAATAATTAAGCTCAAGTTCAGAAGATAAAAATGTCTCAAATGCTCATGTATGAGCTTGTAAGGTAAACATGGCATCACCTTTTGCTTCAGCATGGTGCCCACCAATTTGGTCTTTTGCACGCACAGTGTAATCCATAAGCAATTTAGCATTGGGTGGGAGAGTTGATGTGTCTAGTGCTAAAAACATTGAAATGCTATTGCCCTTACCCTCAAGTGTTCCATTCGGGTATACACGAATCTTCCTTGAGAGTAAAAACCAGGCTAGTCATAGAACAAAATTTATAGTCTTAGAATACTGATACATATACACCAAACTAACTCATATCATCACTATTTGATTGGATATGTTGGCATGGTCCATCTTTAGGTGAAGACCACATCACATTCAATCATAATGAGATGTGAGTTGGTTTGGTGTATATGAAAAATGAGTATCTAAATATTTCTCATAATCTTTTATATGCTTTAATGAAATGGTTAGGACTTGAAAGTATTTTCATGTACCATTTATAGTCTCCGGCGAGAAACGGCGGGGACTCGTACTTGTCTAGATTTGCCAAGGAATAGTTTTTGAACTTCCAACTATGGGAAAGAGTAGCAGGTTCTTTTATCATTGATAAACAATCCCCTTTGTTTGTGGTCTTGACAACGAAAACCTCAGCTCCAAAAACACATGTATCTTCAATCAAGTATCCGTTTGAAGAATCGTAAAATGTGTGAAGGTCAATAAATTTTGCAATACCCCATTCTGTTTTCAGGACATGGAAACGCCTAGTGCTTGCATCTGTATGCAGTTAATTTCATTAAGCAATTATTAATTTATTATACACTTCATTTTTCTCAATAATAAAACTAACTTTGTACCTTGTGTTGTGACATATGCGTCCTCGTGGAAATTATAGAGAGAAAAGTTGACAATGGCGTTAACCTCCCAATCAAGAGGTAACGAACTTGGATCCGTAAGCGCCAAGTAAATGGAAACATGGCCTTCCCCTGCTCTCCTTTTGTTCCCGGTGGGGTATATTGAGAGACTCCTATAACCACATCCATTAACATTAAATTGAATACATACAACTTTGTATAAAGCATGAATATTTTAGTGTTTGTGAGCTAATTCAGAGGTTTACTAAATATTAATTTAGGTGCATCAACTTGTGTACGAGCAAAATTAAGGCATTTGTACCATTTACAGTCCCCAGCTTCAAATTCTTCTGAGGTTACTTTTTCTATTGAGGCCTTCGCAAGCAATGAGAAGGATTTGATCTCGAACGCATATTGACTTGGTGGAGATTTTCTTCCTAAAAAGATGTCACCAAACAGTTCAATGCAGACAGAGAAATGTTTTTATTATAATAATTATTATTATTGCTATTTTAGTATAATAATAGCTACTATTTTTATTAGCCATGTTTGAATAATGCCTACCCATATTATACTAAAATTAATTATCATGCATTTGTATATAAATACATGTATAATTTAATTTTAATGTGTATTTTATATTAATGACTGATTTTAGTAGTTGATTTTAGTTATACCTAGCAAGGTTGGCATTTATTAATTCCCATCCTTCTATTTCAAAGAAACTACAAACGATAAAAGAAAAAGAAATAGCACAAGCTATCATATACGAAGGGAATGAGATAAAAGAAAACAATACCTCTCATGTGTCTGATCGATAACACTGGATTATCAGGTGGCATGTCCATGAGTAACGAGGACATTTTTTTTTTCGTTGGATAATTAAGGACTAAATAGCAAGGATGTTTTTTATTTGGCTTTTAAGGTTCTTCTCAAATATTCTAATCGGCTCAATACAATTTATTCACATTTCTACTAGAAGGAAAGGATTGTGTGAGAATATGTACTTGGCAATGCCAAAGATGAGGCTTCAAGGCATGGTTTCATTTAGAAAAAAGGTTCTTTAATTTGTTCGATACTTCAATATGGAGTCAATTTGATTTTATCATTATTTTTAACCAAAAAAGTTAATTTATTTTGACTAAGCTGTGGAAAAGGTTTACACAGAGTCACAGACGCACAAAAAAATAAATTTATTTTGACTCAGCTGCCAAAAAAGTTTACACAAACATGGACGCACGTACACACGCAAGTGTATATATATAAGGTGAGTCACAACACAAGTATTTTTAACTATATGTAGTGTAAAATTAATACTACGTTAAGATAAAACTCACTTATGCATATTAAGTATTTATCAAGGTGGCTATTTGTTTTTATGTAAAAATAATAATTAAGATGTTAATATGTATTATGTTAAACAGTTTAGTCAAGAATAAGCATAGAAAATTAGTTTCTAATTAGTCAACCTTTTTTTTTTTGTTATTGTAAATTTCCTTTTTAACTTTTATTTTTTGGAAAATTTAGTATGTATAACTAGAATTTAGATTTTATAATTCAAAATATAGGATTTAAAATTAAAAAAAGTTGGCTGAAAATGTTGTAGGCTTCATGTGACCCGTAATAATGCGTTAATTTTAGTAATATGAGAAATACAAACATCAAGTCGTTGTAGTATAGTGGTGAGTATTTCCGCCTGTCACGCGGACGACCCGGGTTCGATCCCCGGCAACGGCGCTTTTCTTTTCATTTTAATCTACGCTTCTTTTTCGTTTGGTCGTGAGCCCATTACTTCAAAACAATAAGCTTTCTTTTCTTTCGGGCTCCAGCCCGTCTCAATGTCAAAAAATGTTAATATGTCAGTCTGAAACAAAATAAAACAAGCCCAAAAAAAAAAATAAAAATAAACATAAAATAAGACAAAAAAAAAAAAACTTCTCTGCGTTAAAAATAAAACTAACACTGATTACTATTAGCAAGCTTATTTCTTAAACAAAAGTTTACTTATAATTTTTTATTTAATATACAAATATTTAAAAATTATATATATTTGTTCAATTAATTTAAAATTACATTTGAACATCTAATTAAGCTCTTTGTTCTAAAATTTTTAATATATTTTATTTACAAAAATCTTTCTCTTTATACAATAAATCAATTTTTTCTGAACATTAATTAATATTTCAACATCAAATTGAAATAATTTTTTAGCTTTTAGAAAAAAATATAATTATTTTTTAAACAACAAATAAAAAATATTGTTTTTCAAATTTGTTTTCTATGGTATTACATTAAGTAAATTTTTTATTAATTTAAATAAATATGTGAGTGTGAGTGTGAGGGTAGTGGTTTGCACGGGCGGAGCTTGAAACAAAATTTTAGGGGGGCCAAATAAAAAATAATTGTCAAGATGCTTTTGATATAGACCCCATTAGAAATAAGTTTGTCTAACCTCATCTTTTTTATTTGGGTGATATTGCCAAATTTGAAGCCGTTTTCCAAGATCTCGTTCCAAATAATTAAGGTCAAACTCATCGGATGCAACTCTTTAAACTTTTGAAGGTTATATCTCGCTTTTTTCGTGATTCATTAAAGTAGAAGAACTATCTACAGGTGTTGATATTGTAAAAGTTATATGTTCTCCTTCTTAAATATTAGCCTTCCTCTTAAAAAATACATCAATTCTTTGATTTTTCACGATTATTTTATATAAAAATTTGAATATATATCCTATAAAATATGTAGAAAAGAATTTAGAAGCACAAATATTAAAGTTTATAATATTTATTAATTTTTTTATTAATTTATACAAATACAATAATATCAATACTTATTGAATATTCTAATTTTTTATCATATAAAAAATAAATTAAATAAACAATAAAATATAAAATAATATTAAATTACATAAATAAAAAATACCTAATTTTTATATTTGAACTCGAAGGTAGAGGGAGTGTTGCTTATTAAATAGAGAGTTGTGAAATACAAATACACTCGATTTAGTCCAAATCCAACATGTTTTAAATGTTTAAAACTAAAAACTATTGTGCAATAAAAGTAAGAGATGAAGATTAAATTTTGGTATTTTAAGTCATAGTAAAGTATTTGAGCCAATTGAACTATTTTTTATTTTTTGAAGAAGTATTACTAATTTTTTTAACAAAAGTTTGGGGGCCATGGCCCCCTTGTCTCAACTAAGCTCCGCCACTGGTGGTTTGTGCATGTAGCATTGGTAAAGGATAGTAGTGCATGCATGCAGCATGCATTAGTAGCTAATACGTACCGCAGTAGTGAAGGACAATCTTTAAAATTTTTTGTTTTTGTTTTTTTTTTCAAGCAATATGTTCTAGAAGAAGTTGAACCATATTAAATTTAAAGTAATCTTTTTTAATGACTTTTTCAAATAAAAATAAATATACAACTAGTATAAAAATAAAAAAGAATATTTAATTATTTGGACAATGTATTAGTATTCAGTTTTGACAAATATCACTTACTGATCTTTAGTCATATTAAAATATATATTGTAAGTGTAAAAAATATATATATTGATATTATTTAAATAAAAGATATTAAAAGATCATCAAATTTTATTATTTTTTATTATCAATTAACTATTAATATTTAAAGTATAGGTTAAAATATATTATTCGACTATTAAACAAAAGAAATTTAGCTAATGGCTAAAAATAATAAATTCTGATGATTCTCTATTATTTTTTTAATAATTATTTTTATATTTTTAAAATAACTATCAATTATACATATGTGTGTATCCATAAAATAAAAAAACAAATGCTACGATATTTCGGTTTAATTAACAAGTATGGGTTATTATATAATAATAATAATAATAATAATAATAATAATAATAATAATAATAATAACCGATGGCGACTATGGGATCTTTGCTGATGGAAGTAGCTTCTGTCTCTGCTGCAGTTTCAGGATCTCTATTACTAGCTGTTGTGGAATGACCGATGGCGACTATGGGCCTGGTGGTATGGGCAACGAGGAGGGTGCCGGAGCTGTGGTTAGCGTGACTGGTGGCGACTAGGGGACTGGTGGCGATGAGGGGGTGAAAGTGCTGGGGTTGGTGATTCGACTGCTGGTGAGGGTGCGAGGGTTGTCGGATATCACTGGTAAGGATCGACTGCGGGCGAGTGGTGGTGGAATGGAGGCGGTGATGGGGTGGAAGTGGCTTCGGCGGTGGGGTGGGACTGGGTGGTGGGGATGATTCAACCTGTAAAGTCTGGGGGTGGCAGGGGCGGTGGGGATGGCGGTGATGGGGTGGAAGTGGCTTCGGCGGTGGGGTGGGGCTGGGTGGTGGGGATGATTCAGCCTGTAAAGTGGTGGGGGTGGCTGGGGCGGTGGGGTGGGGGATGGGTGGTGGGATGATTCATCCTGTAAAGTGGTGGGGGTGGCAGGGGCGGTGGAGGTGGCGGTGATGGGGTGGAAGTGGCTTCGGCAGTGATGATGACGTCGGCGGCGGAAATGACGGTAGCGGTTCTTCAATAGCGGCCTCTCTGGGCTTTCTTATAATTTGGATATGTTATTTAGGAATCAATCTATTAGGTATAGGATTACACAGTTATGGTTCATTTATATCTAATTGAATTGAATTTAATTAAGGAAAAAACCTCTGGCAAATACAAATAAAGAAAGCATAACTATATATACATCATAAGAGATAAGGCGGCGGCGGTACTGGAGGCTGCGGTCGTGGTGGCAGTGGCGGCGGTGCTGGAGGCTGCGGTGCTGGCGGCAGTAGTGGAAGCGGCGGTGAAGATGGGGCTGGGTGGTGGGGATGATTCAACCTGTAAAAAAAATAAAGTAAAAAAAAAGCATTGGATCAGTTAAAGATCCAATTTTAAAATAAAGAGGAAATCAATTATTATAGATTATGGGCCTTTCTGGATTTTTTTTTATCTTTTTTGTTAAATTTAAAAGTATTAAGAGACTCTGACCCCAAAAAAAGGAGTATTTCTATTATTCTTCTAATAAAATTAAATTTTGTCTTAAAATTTACAAAAAATAATTTCTGTCAAAATAAAATATTTTAAATATTTTAAAATATACTCATCACTCTCTTCAAATTATATTTTGCACTATAATCAATACTAAAAATATTTTTTTTAATAAAAAGTTATAAATTTCTAAATAATATTAATACTTTCTAAACTTCTAAATTTTTAAAGTAATAACTTACTTTTTTTTATCAGCCATGAAGAGAGGAGTGGAATCAAATTGTGTGGAGAAAAATAATGAAAAATAAAGAGAGGAGAGTTCCTTTTATAAGGTAAACTATGAGAAACAATGAAAAATATAGAGAGAAAAGTTCCTTTTATAAGGTAATTTTACAATGAGACAATGCATTGAGGAAGAGTAATTGGTCTGTTGCTGGAGGGGTGATACGGTGAGGAGTGTCCTTTGTGAATATGTGAGTGTGAGTGTGAGGATAGTGGTTTGTGCATGCAGCATTGGTAAAGGATAGTCCTTTGTGAATATGTGAGTGTGAGTGTGAGGGTAGTGGTTTGTGCATGCAGCATTGGTAAAGGATAGTCCTTTATGAATATGTGAGTGTGAGTGTGAGGGTAGTGATTTGTGCATGCAGCTGATACGTACCGGTGAAGAACAATCCTTAAAACTTTTGCTTTTTTTTTTTCCAAGCAATATATTAAATTTCTCTCTCTTACTTCGCCTTCATGTTGCTACTTTTTAGTGATGGGTTTGTTAGTAATTGTTACAATTCTGGAATACGATTTAAAATATATGAAAGATTGTCTTCTTGAGTTAAGCTTCATAACAAATGAATATGGCTTTCAAATAACTTTTGTTAAGATAATATAACAACAAATTAAGAGACATCTAAAAATGAAGGAGCAGAGAAGAAACAAAAAGTAAAAAACTATAAAGATCACTCCTCAGTTCTCACAAATTTACGATAAGTAAAGAAATTATTTTTTATTTTAAATTTTAAATTTTACATTCTTCAAAAAAATAAAGATTAATAAATAATTTTATAATAAAAAATTAGTTATATTGACTAATTAAAAATTAATTAGTTATATTGACTAATTAAAAATTATTTTTACATATTTATTTCATAAATTAAATTATTATATATATAAAAATATATATTTTACCCTGCCTTACAAACATAATTTTTAGAAGCAAAAAAATAAATAAAGGAGAAAAATACATAGAAAAAATTTTTTTTTTTTGTAACTAAAATACATAGAGGAATTATAGGGGAAAAAAAAAGCTTGGTGCTATTAGTAACCACGTTTTCTGTTTTTGGTCATTGTCTGGGCCAGATAACCTAGTCCAAACAGAGATACATCTGCAAACATTGGTGAGCAATTCACTCCTTCAAAACTGAACCACCAATCTACGCAGCTCTTAGTTAGGGTTTCTAACTCGGTATCATTAGCCACCATGACTGTCGCAATGGTTGCTGTGATACCCAGCTTTCTGCCCGCTGCATCCTCTTCATCGTAATGTTTGCTTGCATATGTTGATGGCAACCGGTTTCTCCTGTCTGCCTTTCCATAATATCAGTTCGCATCTTCTTGACTTTTCTTTTTTTCTTTTTGGTCTGGGCCGAATCTTCTTGACTTTTCTATTAGTAGCCACTTGGAAACTAGTATACGAGCTTGATGGGCCATTCTATTTTGGGTCCAATGGCCATTCCTTTTGGGCCTGAATGAGCCACTGTGATTAACTATGGAGAACACAAACCCAGCTCACTCCGAGACAAAAAAAAAACACAGCTCACTCCGTCCTTGGAAAGTGGAAACACGACGTATTTCAGCGAAAGATCACCGTTGCGTTCGATTGTTGCAATGTCAGTGAGGGATCATGGGGTTTCAAAGTTCGCTGCCATTTTCTGGGCTAATAAGGTGAACCTCTTTTTCATCCTAATCACAATTCGTAGTTGCCCCCGCCCTCTCAATTATGAAATTAGGGTTATGTTAATGCTTATTATCGATTTGGAAACATTGCCTTTATATTTCATAATTACATTAGCGTTGTTTTTGTGACGAATAATTTTTTTTTGTTTGATTTTGCTACTCTGTAATGTAGGAAAATTCCTCCGGCTGAAAAGTTAACAGAATTGGAAATTTTGACGTTGTTTCGTAGAATTTTAAATGTTTAACTTTAACCATTCATATTTTACCAATTGTGAGAATATATAGCAATGTAATCCTTACTTGACTCTTTTATTAAAAGGTTATTGATTAAATTTTATATTTCAAAATTTTTTGGGAAAAAATGCATTTTTTTAGTAGAATATAGAGCTGTTTTGTAATTTGTTATGGGGAAAAAGAGGATCCTCTATGCTGAATTTGTCTCTAAAGTATAACTGTCTTTTAATGGTATTCTGAACCCACTAAATGATTTAAGGGTGTATATTAGAGGAGCCTGATCTTTTTGGTAAGTGGGGGTAATTTATTATTATGTCTTATGCAGACTTGTTTGAATGTGTTACAGACAGCATGAACAAGAGGTGGAAACTGTGATTAAAGTATTGCAGCTAGGGGTGGCAAACAGGCCTACACCCGCTGGGCCGGTCCGCGTAACCCGCCAAAAAAGGCGGGTTGGGCTAGAAAATTGGGACCGCCAAATAGCAAAAGCCCGCCTAACCCGCACCGCTTAAACTGCGGACTTTGGCAGGGCGGGGCGGGCTTCCTCGCCGGGCTTAGTATTTTTTTAGCAAGGGGTATTTTTACAATTTTTTTTGCCAAAATCCAACTTCCCTAACCCAACTTACAAGAGAATGAAGATGAAAATTGAGTGTTTTGGATTATATTTATTTTATTTTAGAGACAATATTTATAATTATGTTTTGGATTATGTTTATTTTAGTTTGGGAACAATATTTATAATTATGTTTTGGATGGAAACTTGGTTTATAATTATGTTGATTAGATATTTAAAATTACAAAGACTTTAATGTTTGTGAATATAAAAATTATAATTTATTTATACTTTTAGAAATTATAATAGTTAAAAGTAAAAAACAGAAGAGTTTTTTTATCCCTTTATATATATTATTTAATAGTTAAAAGTAAAAAAAAGAGAGGATATTTGGCGGGCTTAGCCCGCCGGCCCGCCAGCCCGCCGTTAGGCGGGGCGGGCTGGGATTCTAGGACCGCCTCATTAGGCGGGGCGAGGCGGGCCAGCCCGCCAAAGGGCGGACTTCTGACGGGGCGGGCTTCCCCGCTTGCCACCCCTAATTGCAGTCTAGACCCTTGGGAATCATAGAGCATAAGTTTTCTGCTGAGGAGATTCGTAAGGCTAATGATACTGTCTCTAAGACTGTGGCCAATTGGCGAACCAATGCGAATTTGCATCCCAAAAATCAACTTTTGAAAGACTATATTCAGAAGTGAAACAACTTCAAAGTGCAGGCATATTTTGGCTCTTACATGTGAGGACAGTTTTATTTTAGATCCTCTAAATATTTTTTGAGTTTTACAAATTCCTTTCTTTACTTATTTATGATGTTGTATTAAACATGTGAACTTTGGTACACATAGCATTAGTTATTGAATTATGTTCACTATTTCACTATAATAAAGATCTTTAGTGAATGAGAGTGAGGTTAGTCGTTCTTCTTTTGTTATTTAAGTTCATTTATTAGTTTATTCTTGGAGGTATATGATGTTAAAATTAGGTTACATTTGCCTTATTTGACTAAAGAATGACAAGAAATAAAGTTCTGCTTAGTCGTTTAGGTAGTGATAGCACCAATGAAAAATGATTTAATACACTATTAAAAGCGCCTAAGAGGCATAACTTTTGCGAAAAAAACTAATTAAATATAAAGAAAAAGGTGTGGAAAAAAACTGCTCTCATTCATAAACAAAATACAATTTAAGAAAGGATAAGGGTAGTTAGATATGAAGTTACATAACTATATGTAACAACACTAAATCCAATCCAAATGGATGAAATTAACCTTCTTTTAAGTGTACTAAATGTGTAATCACCGTAGCCACAGTTGTCATGAAAATTATAGTCAAATAAAAACTATAAAAAATACTTATATCCTCTAACAAATAAGTCATAATTGTTCCACTACCAATGACTAAGAAGACCATAACAATGACTAAATAAATTTTTGCTTTTTAGACTAATTTATTCTCAACTACCCATCTATTTGGTATGCATGGTGCAAATATTATAATAATGTATGGTTCTAACTTTTTAAAAAAGATGTGGTATGAAGCTTTGAAGAATATTATATGCCAAAGGGTAACAAAGAGACACAAAAATAGTTCATATTTTACTCCCTATAGAAATAGGAGTAATATCACTATAACCTACAGTACTTAATGTGACTAAAGTAAAATAAAGAGTATCTACAATTTTTTTTTAGATTTAACTTTAAACTTTTCCTTCAAGTAAAGTATAATCCCACCCAAAAAAATATATAAAAAAAGATAGAATGAAGCAAATATATAAAATAAAATATTAGCATATCCCTGAAATTCAAAAAAAAAAAATTAGTAATTAAATCATAAACTTTTATAATAAACAAATTAAAAATATGTAAACAATAATGTATTAAAGAGTTATATCTAAAAAAATATTTTAATTATATATTTATTAATTTTTTATTTCAAATAATTACAAAATTTAAATTGATTTCTTTAATTATTCTAAATAATTTTTTAATATATTTTTTTAATTTTGAATAAAGAAGTACAATTAAAAACATCTTTTTTAAATATAAAAAAATTTAATTTAATAATTCATACTTAATAAATATTTTTGGATTCTTATTTTTAAGATTTTTAAACAATACATGACCAAATAATTAACTTAAAATATAAAATAGCAATAATATCAAATAAAATAAATAATTAAAAATAAAAAAATTAAAAATCATACACATCTGCAGAAAATTAACACACACCTGCAAAAAATGTAACGACATACACATCTGCAGACAAGGTAACCACCAAGATGGTGAATTTCCACCATGAGCTTCCATCTCTGCTGCAGGATTTACACCATTAGCTTCTTCCTCTGCTTTCAGGATCTTTATTGCGATATGACCTCTGGCGACTATGGGACTGGTGTTGTGGGTAACGAGGGGGTTGCCGGAGCTGGGGTTGGTGTGACTGGTGGCGACTAAGGGACTGGTGGCGACGAGGGGTGTGAAAGTGCTGGGGTTGGTGGTTCGACTGCGAGCGATGAGAGGGGTGAGGGTGCGGGAGTTGGCAGATATCACTGGTAAGGATCGACTGCGGACGAGTGGTGGTGGAATGGAGGCGGTGGGGTTGGCGGTGATGGCTGTGGAAGTGGCTTCGGCGGTGGGGGTGGGGCTGGGTGGTGGGGATGATTTACCCTATAAAGTGGTGTGGGTGGCAGGGGCGGTGGGTGGGGCTAGGTGGTAGGGATGATTCAGCCTGTAAAGTGGTGGGGGTGGCGAGTGGTAAGGATCGACTGCGGACGAGGAGGGGGGTGAGGGTGTGGGGGTTGGCAGATATCACTGGTAAGGATCGACTGGGGATGAGTGGTGGTGGAATGGAGGCGATGGGGTTGGGTGGTGGGAATGATTTAGCTTGTAAAGTGGTGGGGGTGGCAGTGGCGGTGGGGTGGGGGCTGGGTGGTGGAGATGATTCAGCCTGTAAAGTGGTGGGGGTGGCAGGGGAGGTGGGGGTGGCGGTGATGGGGGTGGAAGTGGCTTCGGCGGTGGTGACGACTTCGGCGGCGGAAATGACGGCACCAGCGAAAATGACGACGGCGGAGGGCTGGCGGCAATGGCGTCGGCGGCGGGGCTGGGGTGGACGTGGCTTTGACGGTGGTGATGGCATCGTCGGCGACAATAATGACGGTAGCAGCAATAATGACGGCGGCGGCGGTACTGGTAGCGGTGGCAGTGTCGGGGATGCGCATCGGGGATGGCGGTGCTGGAGGCTGCGGTGCTGGCGGCGGTAGTGGAAGCGGTGGTGGAGGTGAGGCTGGGTGGTGGGGATGATTTAGCCTGTAAAAAAAATAAAGTGAAAAAAAAATATTGGATCAGTTAAATGTCCAATTCTAAAATAAAGAGAAAATCAATTATTGTAGATTATGGGCCTTTTTGGATTTTTATCTTTTTTGTTAAATTTAAAAGTATTAAGAGAATCTGACAAAAAGTATTTCCATTATTCTTCTAATAAAATTAAATTTTGTCTTAAAATTTACAAAAAAATAATTTCTGTCAAAATAAAATATTATAAATTTTTAAAATATACTAATTACTCTTTTCAAATTATATTTTACACTATAAGCAATACTAAAAATATTTTTTTAATAAAAAGTTATAAATTTCTAAACAATATTAATACTTTCTAAATTTCTAAATTTTTAAAGTAATAAGTTACTTTTTTTATCAGCCATGAAGAGAGGAGTGGAATCAAAGAGAGGTATTGTAAGAATTAAAAGAAAGAAGAGAAAAATAAACTATGAGAAACAATGAAAAATGAAGAGAGAAGAGTTCCTTTTATAAGGTAAACTACGAGAAACAATGAAAAATGAAGAGAGGAGAGTTCCTTTTATAAGGTAATTTTACAATGCATTGAGGAAGAGTATTGGTCCGTTTCTGGAGGGGTGATACGCTGAGGAGTGTCCTTGGTGAATATGTGAGTGTGAGTGTAGTATTTGTGCATGCAGCATTGTGTGAGTGTCCCTTGTGCAGCATGCATCGTTGGTAGCTAATATAGCTAATACGTACCGGTGAAGGACAATCTTTAAAATTTTTGCTTTTTTTTCCAAGCAATATATTAAATATAAAGTAATCTTTCTTAATGACTTTTTCAAATAAAAATAAATACACAACTAATATAAAAATAAAAAAGAATATTTGATTATTTGGATAATGTATTAGTATTCAATTTTGACAAATATCATTTACTGATCTTTAATCATATTAAAAAATATATTGTAAGAGTGTGAGGGTAGTGGTTTGTGCATGCAGCATTGGTAAAGGATAATCCTTTGTGAATATGTGGGTGTGAGTGTGAGGGTAGTGGTTTGTGCATGCAGAATTGGTAAAGGATAGTCCTTTGTAAATATGTGAGTGTGAGTGTGAGGGTAGTGGTTTGTGCATACAGCATTGGTAAATGATAGTCCTTTGTGAATATGTGAGTGTGAGTGTGAGGTTAGTGGTTTGTACATGTGAATATGTGAGTGTAAGTGTGAGGGTAGTGATTTGTGCAGGCAGCATTGGTAAAGGATAGTCCTTTGTGAATATGTGAGTGTGAGTGTGAGGGTAGTGGTTTGTGCATGCAGCATTGGTAAAGGATAGTCCTTTGTGAATATGTGAGTGTGAGTGTGAGGTTAGTAGTTTGTGCAAGGGAATATGTGAGTGTGAGTGTGAGGGTAGTGGTTTGTGCATGCAGCATTAGTAAATGATAGTCCTTTGTGAATATGTGAGTGTGACTGTGAGGGTAGTGGTTTGTGCATATGAATATGTGAGTGTGAGTGTGAGGGTAGTGGTTTGTGCATGCAGCATTGGTAAAGGATAGTCCTTTATGAATATGTGAGTGTGAGAGTGAGGGTAGTAGTTTGTGCATATGAATATGTGAGTGTGAGTGTGAGGTTAGTGGCTTGTGCATGTAAATATGTGAGTGTGAGTGTGAGGGTAGTGGTTTATGCATGCAGCATTGGTAAAAAATAGTCCTTTGTGAATATGTGAGTGTAAGTGTGAGGGTAGTAGTTTGTGCATGCAGCATTGGTAAAGGATAGTCCTTTGTGAATATGTGAGTGTGAGAGTGAGGGTAGTATTTTGTGCATGCAGTATTGATAAAGGATAGTCCTTTGTGAATATGTGAGTGTGAGTGTGAGGTTAATGGTTTGTACATGTGAATATGTGAGTGTGAGTGTGAGGGTAGTGGATTGTGTATGCAGCATTGGTAAAGGATAGTCCTTTGTAAAAATGTGAGTGTGAGTGTGAGGGTAGTGGTTTGTGCACGCAGCATTGGTAAAGGATAGTCCTTTGTAAATATGTGAGTGTGAGTGTGAGGTTAGTAGTTTGTACATGTGAATATGTCAGCGTGAGTGTGAGGGTAGTGGTTTGTGCATGCAGTATTGGTAAAGGATAGTCCTTTGTGAATATGTCAGTGTGAGTGTGAGGGTAGTGGTTTGTGCATGCAGCATTGGTAAATGATAGTCCTTTGTGAATATGTGAGTGTGAGTGTGAGGTTAGTGGTTTGTGCAAGTGAATATGTAAGTGTGAGTGTGAGGGTAGTGGTTTGTGCATGCAGCATTGGTAAAGGATAGTCCTTTGTGAATATGTGAGTGTGACTGTGAGGGTAGTGGTTTGTGCATATGAATATGTGAGTGTGAGTGTGAGGGTTGTGGTTTGTGCATGCAGCATTGGTAAAGGATAATTCTTTGTGAATATGTGAGTGTGAGAGTGAGGGTACTAGTTTGTGCATATGAATATGGGAGTGTGAGTGTGAGGTTAGTGGTTTGTGCATGTGAATATGTGAGTGTGAGTGTGAGTGTGAGGGTAGTGGTTTGTGCATGCAGCATTGGTAAAGAATAGTCCTTTGTGAATATGTGAGTGTAAGTGTGAGGGTAGTAGTTTGTACATGCAGCATTAGTAAAGGATAGTCCTTTGTGAATATGTGAGTGTGAGAGTGAGGGTAGTGTTTTGTGCATGCAGCATTGGTAAGTGATAGTCCTTTGTGAATATGTGAGTGTGAGTGTGAGGGTAGTGGTTTGTGCATGCAGCATTGGTAAAGGATAGTCCTTTGTGAATATGTGAGTGTGAGTGTGAGGTTAGTGGTTTGTGAATGTGAATATGTGAGTGTGAGTATGAGGGTAGTGGTTTGTGCATGCAGCATTGGTAAAGGATAGTCCTTTGTGAATATGTGAGCGTGAGAGTGAGGGTAGTAGTTTGTGCATATGAATATGTGAGTGTGAGTGTGAGATTAGTGGTTTGTGCATGTGAATATGTGAGTATGAGTGTGAGGGTAGTAGTTTGTGCATGCAGCATTGGTAAAGAATAGACCTTTGTGAATATGTGAGTGTAAGTGTGAGGGTAGTAGTTTGTGCATGCAGCATTGGTAAAGGATAGTCCTTTGTGAATATGTGAGTGTGAGAGTGAGGGTAGTATTTTGTGAATACAGCATTGGTAAAGGATAGTCCTTTGTGAATATGTGAGTGTGAGTGTGAGGATAGTGGTTTGTGCATGCAGCATTGGTAAAGGATAGTCCTTTGTGAATATGTGAGTGTGAGTGTAAGGGTAGTGGTTTGTGCATACAGCATTGGAAAATGATAGTCCATTATGAATATGTGAGTGTGAGTGTGAGGTTAGTGGTTTGTGCATGTGAATATGTGAGTGTGAGGGTGGGGGTGGTGGTTTGTACATGCAGCATTGGTAAAGGATAGTCCTTTGTGAATATGTGAGTATGAGAGTAAGGGTAGTATTTTGTGCATGCAGCATTGGTAAAGGATAGTCCTTTGTGAATATGTGAGTGTGAGTGTGAGGGTAGTGGTTTGTGTATGCAGCAATGGTAAATGTTAGTCCTTTGTGAATATGTGAGTGTGAGTGTAAGGTTAGTGGTTTGTGCATGTGAATATGTGAGTGTGAGTGTGAGGGTAGTGGTTTGTGCATGCAGCATTGGTAAAGAATAGTCCTTTGTGAATATGTGAGTGTGAGTGTGAGGGTAGTGGTTTGTGCTTGCGGCATTGGTAAATGATAGTCCTTTGTGAATATGTGAGTGTGAGTGTAAGGGCAGTGGTTTGTGCATGCAGCATTGGTAAAGGATAATCCATTATGAATATGTGAGTGTGAGTGTGAGGTTAGTGGTTTGTGCATGTGAATATGTGAGTATGAGGGTGAGGGTGGTGGTTTGTGCATGCAGCATTGGTAAAGGATAATCCTTTGTGTATATGTGAGTGTGAGAGTGAGGGTAGTGGTTTGTGCATGCTGCATTGGTAAAGGATAGTCCTTTGTGAATATGTGAGTGTGAGAGTGAGGGTAGTGGTTTGTGCATGCAGCATTGGTAAATGATAGTCCTCTGTGAATACGTGAGTGTGAGTGTGAGGTTAGTGATTTGTGCATGCAACATTGGTAACTGATAGTCCATTGTGAATATGTGAGTGCCAGTGTGAGGGTAGTGGTTTGTGCTCGCAGAATTGGTAAAGGATAGTTCTTTGTGAATATGTGAGTGTGAGTGTGAGGTTAGATGTTTGTGCATGTGAATATGTGAGTGTGTGTGTGAGAATAGTGGTTTGTGCATGCAGTATTGGTAAAGGATATTCCTTTGTGAATATGTGAGTGTGAGTGTGAGGGTAGTGGTTTGTACATGCATCATTGGTAAAGGATAGTCTTTTGTGAATATGTGAGTGTGAGTGTGAGGGTAGTGGTTTGTGCATGCATTATTGGTAAAGGATAATCCTTTGTGAATATGTGGGTGTGATTGTGAGGGTAGTGGTTTGTGCATGCATTATTGGTAAAGGATAGTCTTTTGTGAATATGTGAGTATGAGTGTGAGGTTAGATGTTTGTGCATGTGAATATGTGAGTGTGAGTGTGAGGATAGTGGTTTATGCATGCAGTATTGGTAAAGGATATTCCTTTGTGAATATGTGAGTGTGAGTGTGAGGGTAGTGGTTTGTACATGCAGCATTGGTAAAGGAGCGTCCTTTGTGAATATGTGAGTATTAGTGTGATGGTAGTGGTTTGTGCATGCGGCATTGGTAAAGGATAATCTTTTGTGAATATGTGAGTGTGAGTGTGAGGGTAGTGGTTTGTGCATGCAGCATTGGTAAAGGATAGTCCTTTGTGAATATGTGAGTGTGAGTGTGAGGTTAGTGGTTTTTGCAAGTGAATATGTGAGTGTGAGTGTGAGGGTAGTGGTTTGTGCATGCAGCATTGGTAAAGGATAGTTCTTTGTGAATATGTGAGTGTGACTGTGAGGATAGTGGTTTGTGCATATGAATATGTGAGTGTGAGTGTGACGGTAATGGTTTGTGCATGCATCATTGGTAAGGAATAGTCCTTTGTGAATATGTGAGTGTGAAAGTGAGAGTAGTAGTTTGTGCATATGAATATGTGAGTGTGAGTGTGAGGTTAGTGGTTTGTGCATGTGAATATGTGAGTGTGAGTGTGAGGGTAGTGGTTTGTGCATGCAGCATTGGTAAAGAATAGTCCTTTGTGAATATGTGAGTGTGAGTGTGAGGGTAGTAGTTTGTGCATGCAGCATTGGTAAATGATAGTCCTTTGTGAATATGTGAGTGTGAGAGTGAGGGTAGTGTTTTGTTTATGCAGCATTGGTAAAGGATAGTCCTTTGTGAATATGTGAGTGTGAGTGTGAGGGTAGTGGTTTGTGCATGCAGCATTGGTAAAGGATAGTCCTTTGTGAATATGAGAGTGTGAGTGTGAGGTTAGTGGTTTGTGCATGTGAATATGTGAGTGTGAGTATTAGGGTAGTGGTTTGTGCATGCATCATTGGTAAATAATAGTCCTTTGTGAATATGTGAGTGTGAGTGTGAGTGTGAGGGTAGTGGTTTGTGCATGCAGCATTGGTAAAAGATAGTCCATTGTGAATATGTGAGTGTGAGTGTGAGGTTAGTGGTTTGTGCATGTGAATATATCAGTGTGAGGGTGAGGGTCGTGGTTTGTGCTAGCAGCATTGGTAAAGGATAATCCTTTGTGTATATGTGAGTGTGAGAGTGAAGGTAGTGGTTTGTGCATGAAGCATTGGTAAAGAATAGTCCTTTGCGAATATGCGAGTGTGAGAGTGAGGGTAGTGGTTTGTGCATGCAACATTGGTAAAGGATAGTCCTCTGTGAATATGTGAGTGTGAGTGTGAGGTTAGTGATTTGTGCATGTGAATATGTGAATGTGAGTGTGAAGGTAGTAGTTTGTGCATGCAGCATTGGTAAATAATAGTCCATAGTGAATATGTGAGTATGAGTGTGAGGGTAGTGGTTTTTGCATGCAGCATTGGTAAAGGATAGTCCTTTGTGAATATGTGGGTGTGATTGTGAGGGTAGTGGTTTGTGCATGCATTATTGGTAAAGGATAGCCCTTTGTAAATATGTGAGTATGAGTGTGAGATTAGTGGTTTGTGCATATGAATATGTGAATGTGAGTGTGAGGATAGTGGTTTGTGCATGCAGCATTGGTAAAGGATATTCCTTTGTGAATATGTGAGTGTGAGTGTGAGGGTAGCGGTTTGTACATGCAGCATTGGTAAATGATAGTCCTTTGTGAATATGTGAGTGTTAGAGTGATGGTAGTGGTTTGTGCATGCGGCATTGGTAAAGAATAGTCCTTTGTGAATATGTGAGTGTGAAAGTGAGAGTAGTAGTTTGTGCATATGAATATGTGAGTGTGAGTGTGAGGTTAGTGGTTTGTGCATGTGAATATGTGAGTGTGAGTGTGAGGGTAGTGGTTTGTGCATGCAGCATTGGTAAAGCATAGTCCTTTGTGAATATGTGCGTGTGAATGTGAGGGTAGTAGTTTGTGCATGCAGCATTGGTAAAGGATAGTCCTTTGTGAATATGTGAGTGTGAGAGTGAGGGTAGCGTTTTGTGCATGCAGCATTGGTAAAGGATAGTCCTTTGTGAATATGTGACTGTGAGTGTGAGGGTAGTGATTTGTGCATGCAGCATTGGTAAAGGATAGTCCTTTGTGAATATGTGAGTTTGAGTGTGAGGTTAGTGGTTTGTGCATGTGAATATGTGAGTGTGAGTGTGAGGGTAGTGGTTTGTGCATGCATCATTGGTAAACAATAGTCCTTTGTGAATATGTGAGTTTGAGTGTGAGGGTAGTGGTTTGTGCATGTGAATATATGAGTGTGAGTGTGAGGGTAGTGGTTTGTGCATGCAGCATTGGTAAAGGATAGTCTTTTGTGAATATGTGAGTGTGAGTGTGAGGTTAGTGGTGTGTGCAAGTGAATATGTGAGTGTGAGTGTGAGAGTAGTGGTTTGTGCATGCAGCATTGGTAAATGATAGTTCTTTGTGAATATGTGTGACTGTGAGGGTAGTGGTTTGTGCATATGAATATGTGAGTGTGAGTGTGACGGTAGTGGTTTGTGCATGCAGCATTGGTAAAGAATAGTCCTTTGTGAATATGTGAGTGTGAAAGTGAGAGTAGTACTTTGTGCATATGAATATGTGAGTGTGAGTGTGAGGTTAGTGGTTTGTGCATGTGAATATGTGAGTGTGAGTGTGAGGGTAGTGGTTTGTGCATGCAGCATTGGTAAAGAATAGTCCTTTGTGAATATGTGAGTGTGAGTGTGAGGGTAGTGGTTTGTGCATGCAGCATTGGTAAATGATAGTCCTTTGTGAATATGTGAGTGTGAGATGAGGGTAGTGTTTTGTGCATGCAGCATTGGTAAAGAATAGTCCTTTGTGAATATGTGAGTGTGAGTGTGAGGGTAGTGGTTAGTGCATGCCGCATTGGTAAAGGATAGTCCTTTGTGAATATGTGAGTGTGAGTGTGAGGTTAGTGGTTTTTGCATGTGAATATGTGAGTGTGAGTGTGAGGGTAGTGGTTTGTGCATGCATCATTGGTAAATAATAGTCCTTTGTGAATATGTGAGTGTGAGTGTGAGGGTAGTGGTTTGTGCATGCAGCATTGGTAAAGGATAGTCCTTTGTGAATATGTGAGTGTGAGTGTGAGGGTAGTGGTTTGTGCATGCAGCATAGGTAAAGGATAGTACTTTGAGAATATGTGAGTTTGAGTGTGAGGGTAGTGGTTTGTGCATGTGAATTTGTGAGTGTGAGTGTGATGGTAGTGGTTTGTGCATGCAGCATTGGTAAAGGATAGTCCTTTGTGAATATGTGAGTGTGAGTGTGAGGGTAGTAGTTTGTCCATGCAGCATTGGTAAATGATAGTCCTTTGTGAATATGTGAGTGTGAGTGTGAGGTTAGTGGTTTATGCAAGTGAATATGTGAGCGTGAGTGTGAGGGTTGTGGTTTGTGCATGCAGCATTAGTAAATGATAGTCCTTTATGAATATGTGAGTGTGAGTATGAGAGTAGTGGTTTGTGAATGCAGCATTGGTAAAGGATAGTCCTTTGTGAATATGTGAGTGTGAGTGTGAGGGTAGTGGTTTGTGCATGCAGCATTGGTAAAGAATAGTCCTTTGTGAATATGTGAGTGTGAGTATGAGGGTAGTAGTTTGTGCATGCAGCATTGGTAAATGATAGTCCTTTGTGAATATGTGAGTGTGAGATGAGGGTAGTGTTTTGTGCATGCAGCATTGGTAAAGAATAGTCCTTTGTGAATATGTGAGTGTGAGTGTGAGGGTAGTGGTTAGTGCATGCCGCATTGGTAAAGGATAGTCCTTTGTGAATATGTGAGTGTGAGTGTGAGGGTAGTGGTTAGTGCATGCCGCATTGGTAAAGGATAGTCCTTTGTGAATATGTGAGTGTGAGTGTGAGGTTAGTGGTTTGTGCATGTGAATATGTGAGTGTGAGTGTGAGGGTAGTGGTTTGTGCATGCATCATTGGTAAATAATAGTCCTTTGTGAATATGTGAGTGTGAGTGTGAGGGTAGTGGTTTGTGCATGCAGCATTGGTAAAGGATAGTCCTTTGTGAATATGTGAGTGTGAGTGTGAGGGTAGTGGTTTGTGCATGCAGCATAGGTAAAGGATAGTACTTTGAGAATATGTGAGTTTGAGTGTGAGGGTAGTGGTTTGTGCATGTGAATTTGTGAGTGTGAGTGTGATGGTAGTGGTTTGTGCATGCAGCATTGGTAAAGGATAGTCCTTTGTGAATATGTGAGTGTGAGTGTGAGGGTAGTAGTTTGTCCATGCAGCATTGGTAAATGATAGTCCTTTGTGAATATGTGAGTGTGAGTGTGAGGTTAGTGGTTTGTGCAAGTGAATATGTGAGCGTGAGTGTGAGGGTTGTGGTTTGTGCATGCAGCATTAGTAAATGATAGTCCTTTATGAATATGTGAGTGTGAGTATGAGAGTAGTGGTTTGTGAATGCAGCATTGGTAAAGGATAGTCCTTTGTGAATATGTGAGTGTGAGTGTGAAGTTAGTGGTTTGTGCATGTGAATATATGAGTGTGAGTGTGAGGGTAGTGGTTTGTGCATGCAGCATTGGTAAAGGATAATCTTTAGTGAAAATGTGAGTGTGAGTGTGAGGGTAGTGGTTTGTGCATGCAGCATTGGTAAAGGATAGTCCTTTGTGAATATGTGAGTGTGAGTGTGAGGTTAGTGGTTTTTGCAAGTGAATATGTGAGTGTGAGTGTGAGGGTAGTGGTTTGTGCATGCAGCATTGGTAAAGGATAGTTCTTTGTGAATATGTGAGTGTGACTGTGAGGATAGTGGTTTGTGCATATGAATATGTGAGTGTGAGTGTGACGGTAATGGTTTGTGCATGCATCATTGGTAAGGAATAGTCCTTTGTGAATATGTGAGTGTGAAAGTGAGAGTAGTAGTTTGTGCATATGAATATGTGAGTGTGAGTGTGAGGTTAGTGGTTTGTGCATGTGAATATGTGATTGTGAGTGTGAGGGTAGTGGTTTGTGCATGCAGCATTGGTAAAGAATAGTCCTTTGTGAATATGTGAGTGTGAGTGTGAGGGTAGTAGTTTGTGCATGCAGCATTGGTAAATGATAGTCCTTTGTGAATATGTGAGTGTGAGAGTGAGGGTAGTGTTTTGTTTATGCAGCATTGGTAAAGGATAGTCCTTTGTGAATATGTGAGTGTGAGTGTGAGGGTAGTGGTTTGTGCATGCAGCATTGGTAAAGGATAGTCCTTTGTGAATATGAGAGTGTGGGTGTGAGGTTAGTGGTTTGTGCATGTGAATATGTGAGTGTGAGTATTAGGGTAGTGGTTTGTGCATGCATCATTGGTAAATAATAGTCCTTTGTGAATATGTGAGTGTGAGTGTGAGGGTAGTGGTTTGTGCATGCAGCATTGGTAAAAGATAGTCCATTGTGAATATGTGAGTGTGAGTGTGAGGTTAGTGGTTTGTGCATGTGAATATATCAGTGTGAGGGTGAGGGTCGTGGTTTGTGCTAGCAGCATTGGTAAAGGATAATCCTTTGTGTATATGTGAGTGTGAGAGTGAAGGTAGTGGTTTGTGCATGTAGCATTGGTAAAGAATAGTCCTTTGCGAATATGCGAGTGTGAGAGTGAGGGTAGTGGTTTGTGCATGCAACATTGGTAAAGGATAGTCCTCTGTGAATATGTGAGTGTGAGTGTGAGGTTAGTGATTTGTGCATGTGAATATGTGAATGTGAGTGTGAAGGTAGTAGTTTGTGCATGCAGCATTGGTAAATAATAGTCCATAGTGAATATGTGAGTATGAATGTGAGGGTAGTGGTTTTTGCATGCAGCATTGGTAAAGGATAGTCCTTTGTGAATATGTGGGTGTGATTGTGAGGGTAGTGGTTTGTGCATGCATTATTGGTAAAGGATAGCCCTTTGTAAATATGTGAGTATGAGTGTGAGATTAGTGGTTTGTGCATATGAATATGTGAATGTGAGTGTGTGGATAGTGGTTTGTGCATGCAGCATTGGTAAAGGATATTCCTTTGTGAATATGTGAGTGTGAGTGTGAGGGTAGCGGTTTGTACATGCAGCATTGGTAAATGATAGTCCTTTGTGAATATGTGAGTGTTAGAGTGATGGTAGTGGTTTGTGCATGCGGCATTGGTAAAGAATAGTCCTTTGTGAATATGTGAGTGTGAAAGTGAGAGTAGTAGTTTGTGCATATGAATATGTGAGTGTGAGTGTGAGGTTAGTGGTTTGTGCATGCAGCATTGGTAAAGCATAGTCCTTTGTGAATATGTGCGTGTGAATGTGAGGGTAGTAGTTTGTGCATGCAGCATTGGTAAAGGATAGTCCTTTGTGAATATGTGAGTCTGAGAGTGAGGGTAGTGTTTTGTGCATGCAGCATTGGTAAAGGATAGTCCTTTGTGAATATGTGACTGTGAGTGTGAGGGTGGTGATTTGTGCATGCAGCATTGGTAAAGGATAGTCCTTTGTGAATATGTGAGTTTGAGTGTGAGGTTAGTGGTTTGTGCATGTGAATATGTGAGTGTGAATGTGAGGGTAGTGGTTTGTGCATGCATCATTGGTAAACAATAGTCCTTTGTGAATATGTGAGTTTGAGTGTGAGGGTAGTGGTTTGTGCATGCAACATTGGTAAAGGATAGTCCTTTGTGAATATGTGAGTGTGAGTGTGAGGGTTGGTGGTTTGTGCATGTGAATATATGAGTGTGAGTGTGAGGGTAGTGGTTTGTGCATGCAGCATTGGTAAAGGATAGTCTTTTGTGAATATGTGAGTGTGAGTGTGAGGTTAGTGGTGTGTGCAAGTGAATATGTGAGTGTGAGTGTGAGAGTAGTGGTTTGTGCATGCAGCATTGGTAAAGGATAGTTCTTTGTGAATATGTGTGACTGTGAGGGTAGTGGTTTGTGCATATGAATATGTGAGTGTGAGTGTGACGGTAGTGGTTTGTGCATGCAGCATTGGTAAAGAATAGTCCTTTGTGAATATGTGAGTGTGAAAGTGAGAGTAGTACTTTGTGCATATGAATATGTGAGTGTGAGTGTGAGGTTAGTGGTTTGTGCATGTGAATATGTGAGTGTGAGTGTGAGGGTAGTGGTTTGTGCATGCAGCATTGGTAAAGAATTGTCCTTTGTGAATATGTGAGTGTGAGTGTGAGGGTAGTAGTTTGTGCATGCAGCATTGGTAAATGATAGTCCTTTGTGAATATGTGAGTGTGAGATGAGGGTAGTGTTTTGTGCATGCAGCATTGGTAAAGAATAGTCCTTTGTGAATATGTGAGTGTGAGTGTGAGGGTAGTGGTTAGTGCATGCCGCATTGGTAAAGGATAGTCCTTTGTGAATATGTGAGTGTGAGTGTGAGGTTAGTGGTTTTTGCATGTGAATATGTGAGTGTGAGTGTGAGGGTAGTGGTTTGTGCATGCATCATTGGTAAATAATAGTCCTTTGTGAATATGTGAGTGTGAGGGTGAGGGTAGTGGTTTGTGCATGCAGCATTGGTAAAGGATAGTCCTTTGTGAATATGTGAGTGTGAGTGTGAGGGTAGTGGTTTGTGCATGCAGCATAGGTAAAGGATAGTACTTTGAGAATATGTGAGTTTGAGTGTGAGGGTAGTGGTTTGTGCATGTGAATTTGTGAGTGTGAGTGTGATGGTAGTGGTTTGTGCATGCAGCATTGGTAAAGGATAGTTCTTTGTGAATATGTGAGTGTGAGTGTGAGGGTAGTAGTTTGTCCATGCAGCATTGGTAAATGATAGTCCTTTGTGAATATGTGAGTGTGAGTGTGATGTTAGTGGTTTGTGCAAGTGAATATGTGAGCGTGAGTGCGAGGGTTGTGGTTTGTGCATGCATCATTAGTAAATGATAGTCCTTTATGAATATGTGAGTGTGAGTATGAGAGTAGTGGTTTGTGAATGCAGCATTGGTAAAGGATAGTCCTTTGTGAATATGTGAGTGTGAGTGTGAAGTTAGTGGTTTGTGCATGTGAATATATGAGTGTGAGTGTGAGGGTAGTGGTTTGTGCATGCAGCATTGGTAAAGGATAGTCTTTTGTGAATATGTGTGTGTGAGTGTGAGGGTAGTGGTTTGTGCATGCAGCATTGGTAAAGGATAGTCCTTTGTGAATATGTGAGTGTGAGTGTGAGGTTAGTGGTTTTTGAAAGTGAATATGTGAGTGTGAGTGTGAGGGTAGTGGTTTGTGCATGCAGCATTGGTAAAGGATAGTTCTTTGTGAATATGTGTGTGTGACTGTGAGGATAGTGGTTTGTGCATATGAATATGTGAGTGTGAGTGTGACGGTAATGGTTTGTGCATGCATCATTGGTAAGGAATAGTCCTTTGTGAATATGTGAGTGTGAGTGTGAGGTTAGTGGTTTGTGCATGTTAATATGTGAGTGTGAGGGTAGTGGTTTGTGCATGCAGCATTGGTAAAGAATAGTCCTTTGTGAATATGTGAGTGTGAGTGTGAGGGTAGTAGTTTGTGCATGCAGCATTGGTAAATGATAGTCCTTTGTGAATATGTGAGTGTGAGAGTGAGGGTAGTGTTTTGTTTATGCAGCATTGGTAAAGGATAGTCCTTTGTGAATATGTGAGTGTGAGTGTGAGGGTAGTGGTTTGTGCATGCAGCATTGGTAAAGGATAGTCCTTTGTGAATATGAGAGTGTGAGTGTGAGGTTAGTGGTTTGTGCATGTGAATATGTGAGTGTGAGTATTAGGGTAGTGGTTTGTGCATGCATCATTGGTAAATAATAGTCCTTTGTGAATATGTGAGTGTGAGTGTGAGGGTAGTGGTTTGTGCATGCAGCATTGGTAAAAGATAGTCCATTGTGAATATGTGAGTGTGAGAGTGAGGTTAGTGGTTTGTGCATGTGAATATATCAGTGTGAGGGTGAGGGTCGTGGTTTGTGCATGCAGCATTGGTAAAGGATAATCCTTTGTGTATATGTGAGTGTGAGAGTGAAGGTAGTGGTTTGTGCATGTAGCATTGGTAAAGAATAGTCCTTTGCGAATATGCGAGTGTGAGAGTGAGGGTAGTGGTTTGTGCATGCAACATTGGTAAAGGATAGTCCTCTGTGAATATGTGAGTGTGAGTGTGAGGTTAGTGATTTGTGCATGTGAATATGTGAATGTGAGTGTGAAGGTAGTAGTTTGTGCATGCAGCATTGGTAAATAATAGTCCATAGTGAATATGTGAGTATGAGTGTGAGGGTAGTGGTTTTTGCATGCAGCATTGGTAAAGGATAGTCCTTTGTGAATATGTGGGTGTGATTGTGAGGGTAGTGGTTTGTGCATGCATTATTGGTAAAGGATAGCCCTTTGTAAATATGTGAGTATGAGTGTGAGATTAGTGGTTTGTGCATGTGAATATGTGAAGGTGAGTGTGAGGATAGTGGTTTGTGCATGCAGCATTGGTAAAGGATAGTTCTTTGTGAATATGTGAGTGTGACTGTGAGGATAGTGGTTTGTGCATATGAATATGTGAGTGTGAGTGTGACGGTAATGGTTTGTGCATGCATCATTGGTAAGGAATAGTCCTTTGTGAATATGTGAGTGTGAAAGTGAGAGTAGTAGTTTGTGCATATGAATATGTGAGTGTGAGTGTGAGGTTAGTGGTTTGTGCATGTGAATATGTGATTGTGAGTGTGAGGGTAGTGGTTTGTGCATGCAGCATTGGTAAAGAATAGTCCTTTGTGAATATGTGAGTGTGAGTGTGAGGGTAGTAGTTTGTGCATGCAGCATTGGTAAATGATAGTCCTTTGTGAATATGTGAGTGTGAGAGTGAGGGTAGTGTTTTGTTTATGCAGCATTGGTAAAGGATAGTCCTTTGTGAATATGTGAGTGTGAGTGTGAGGGTAGTGGTTTGTGCATGCAGCATTGGTAAAGGATAGTCCTTTGTGAATATGAGAGTGTGGGTGTGAGGTTAGTGGTTTGTGCATGTGAATATGTGAGTGTGAGTATTAGGGTAGTGGTTTGTGCATGCATCATTGGTAAATAATAGTCCTTTGTGAATATGTGAGTGTGAGTGTGAGGGTAGTGGTTTGTGCATGCAGCATTGGTAAAAGATAGTCCATTGTGAATATGTGAGTGTGAGTGTGAGGTTAGTGGTTTGTGCATGTGAATATATCAGTGTGAGGGTGAGGGTCGTGGTTTGTGCTAGCAGCATTGGTAAAGGATAATCCTTTGTGTATATGTGAGTGTGAGAGTGAAGGTAGTGGTTTGTGCATGTAGCATTGGTAAAGAATAGTCCTTTGCGAATATGCGAGTGTGAGAGTGAGGGTAGTGGTTTGTGCATGCAACATTGGTAAAGGATAGTCCTCTGTGAATATGTGAGTGTGAGTGTGAGGTTAGTGATTTGTGCATGTGAATATGTGAATGTGAGTGTGAAGGTAGTAGTTTGTGCATGCAGCATTGGTAAATAATAGTCCATAGTGAATATGTGAGTATGAGTGTGAGGGTAGTGGTTTTTGCATGCAGCATTGGTAAAGGATAGTCCTTTGTGAATATGTGGGTGTGATTGTGAGGGTAGTGGTTTGTGCATGCATTATTGGTAAAGGATAGCCCTTTGTAAATATGTGAGTATGAGTGTGAGATTAGTGGTTTGTGCATATGAATATGTGAATGTGAGTGTGTGGATAGTGGTTTGTGCATGCAGCATTGGTAAAGGATATTCCTTTGTGAATATGTGAGTGTGAGTGTGAGGGTAGCGGTTTGTACATGCAGCATTGGTAAATGATAGTCCTTTGTGAATATGTGAGTGTTAGAGTGATGGTAGTGGTTTGTGCATGCGGCATTGGTAAAGAATAGTCCTTTGTGAATATGTGAGTGTGAAAGTGAGAGTAGTAGTTTGTGCATATGAATATGTGAGTGTGAGTGTGAGGTTAGTGGTTTGTGCATGTGAATATGTGAGTGTGAGTGTGAGGGTAGTGGTTTGTGCATGCAGCATTGGTAAAGCATAGTCCTTTGTGAATATGTGCGTGTGAATGTGAGGGTAGTAGTTTGTGCATGCAGCATTGGTAAAGGATAGTCCTTTGTGAATATGTGAGTCTGAGAGTGAGGGTAGTGTTTTGTGCATGCAGCATTGGTAAAGGATAGTCCTTTGTGAATATGTGACTGTGAGTGTGAGGGTGGTGATTTGTGCATGCAGCATTGGTAAAGGATAGTCCTTTGTGAATATGTGAGTTTGAGTGTGAGGTTAGTGGTTTGTGCATGTGAATATGTGAGTGTGAGTGTGAGGGTAGTGGTTTGTGCATGCATCATTGGTAAACAATAGTCCTTTGTGAATATGTGAGTTTGAGTGTGAGGGTAGTGGTTTGTGCATGCAACATTGGTAAAGGATAGTCCTTTGTGAATATGTGAGTGTGAGTGTGAGGGTTGGTGGTTTGTGCATGTGAATATATGAGTGTGAGTGTGAGGGTAGTGGTTTGTGCATGCAGCATTGGTAAAGGATAGTCTTTTGTGAATATGTGAGTGTGAGTGTGAGGTTAGTGGTGTGTGCAAGTGAATATGTGAGTGTGAGTGTGAGAGTAGTGGTTTGTGCATGCAGCATTGGTAAAGGATAGTTCTTTGTGAATATGTGTGACTGTGAGGGTAGTGGTTTGTGCATATGAATATGTGAGTGTGAGTGTGACGGTAGTGGTTTGTGCATGCAGCATTGGTAAAGAATAGTCCTTTGTGAATATGTGAGTGTGAAAGTGAGAGTAGTACTTTGTGCATATGAATATGTGAGTGTGAGTGTGAGGTTAGTGGTTTGTGCATGTGAATATGTGAGTGTGAGTGTGAGGGTAGTGGTTTGTGCATGCAGCATTGGTAAAGAATTGTCCTTTGTGAATATGTGAGTGTGAGTGTGAGGGTAGTAGTTTGTGCATGCAGCATTGGTAAATGATAGTCCTTTGTGAATATGTGAGTGTGAGATGAGGGTAGTGTTTTGTGCATGCAGCATTGGTAAAGAATAGTCCTTTGTGAATATGTGAGTGTGAGTGTGAGGGTAGTGGTTAGTGCATGCCGCATTGGTAAAGGATAGTCCTTTGTGAATATGTGAGTGTGAGTGTGAGGTTAGTGGTTTTTGCATGTGAATATGTGAGTGTGAGTGTGAGGGTAGTGGTTTGTGCATGCATCATTGGTAAATAATAGTCCTTTGTGAATATGTGAGTGTGAGGGTGAGGGTAGTGGTTTGTGCATGCAGCATTGGTAAAGGATAGTCCTTTGTGAATATGTGAGTGTGAGTGTGAGGGTAGTGGTTTGTGCATGCAGCATAGGTAAAGGATAGTACTTTGAGAATATGTGAGTTTGAGTGTGAGGGTAGTGGTTTGTGCATGTGAATTTGTGAGTGTGAGTGTGATGGTAGTGGTTTGTGCATGCAGCATTGGTAAAGGATAGTTCTTTGTGAATATGTGAGTGTGAGTGTGAGGGTAGTAGTTTGTCCATGCAGCATTGGTAAATGATAGTCCTTTGTGAATATGTGAGTGTGAGTGTGATGTTAGTGGTTTGTGCAAGTGAATATGTGAGCGTGAGTGCGAGGGTTGTGGTTTGTGCATGCATCATTAGTAAATGATAGTCCTTTATGAATATGTGAGTGTGAGTATGAGAGTAGTGGTTTGTGAATGCAGCATTGGTAAAGGATAGTCCTTTGTGAATATGTGAGTGTGAGTGTGAAGTTAGTGGTTTGTGCATGTGAATATATGAGTGTGAGTGTGAGGGTAGTGGTTTGTGCATGCAGCATTGGTAAAGGATAGTCTTTTGTGAATATGTGAGTGTGAGTGTGAGGGTAGTGGTTTGTGCATGCAGCATTGATAAAGGATAGTCCTTTGTGAATATGTGAGTGTGAGTGTGAGGTTAGTGGTTTTTGAAAGTGAATATGTGAGTGTGAGTGTGAGGGTAGTGGTTTGTGCATGCAGCATTGGTAAAGGATAGTTCTTTGTGAATATGTGTGTGTGACTGTGAGGATAGTGGTTTGTGCATATGAATATGTGAGTGTGAGTGTGACGGTAATGGTTTGTGCATGCATCATTGGTAAGGAATAGTCCTTTGTGAATATGTGAGTGTGAGTGTGAGGTTAGTGGTTTGTGCATGTTAATATGTGAGTGTGAGGGTAGTGGTTTGTGCATGCAGCATTGGTAAAGAATAGTCCTTTGTGAATATGTGAGTGTGAGTGTGAGGGTAGTAGTTTGTGCATGCAGCATTGGTAAATGATAGTCCTTTGTGAATATGTGAGTGTGAGAGTGAGGGTAGTGTTTTGTTTATGCAGCATTGGTAAAGGATAGTCCTTTGTGAATATGTGAGTGTGAGTGTGAGGGTAGTGGTTTGTGCATGCAGCATTGGTAAAGGATAGTCCTTTGTGAATATGAGAGTGTGAGTGTGAGGTTAGTGGTTTGTGCATGTGAATATGTGAGTGTGAGTATTAGGGTAGTGGTTTGTGCATGCATCATTGGTAAATAATAGTCCTTTGTGAATATGTGAGTGTGAGTGTGAGGGTAGTGGTTTGTGCATGCAGCATTGGTAAAAGATAGTCCATTGTGAATATGTGAGTGTGAGTGTGAGGTTAGTGGTTTGTGCATGTGAATATATCAGTGTGAGGGTGAGGGTCGTGGTTTGTGCATGCAGCATTGGTAAAGGATAATCCTTTGTGTATATGTGAGTGTGAGAGTGAAGGTAGTGGTTTGTGCATGTAGCATTGGTAAAGAATAGTCCTTTGCGAATATGCGAGTGTGAGAGTGAGGGTAGTGGTTTGTGCATGCAACATTGGTAAAGGATAGTCCTCTGTGAATATGTGAGTGTGAGTGTGAGGTTAGTGATTTGTGCATGTGAATATGTGAATGTGAGTGTGAAGGTAGTAGTTTGTGCATGCAGCATTGGTAAATAATAGTCCATAGTGAATATGTGAGTATGAGTGTGAGGGTAGTGGTTTTTGCATGCAGCATTGGTAAAGGATAGTCCTTTGTGAATATGTGGGTGTGATTGTGAGGGTAGTGGTTTGTGCATGCATTATTGGTAAAGGATAGCCCTTTGTAAATATGTGAGTATGAGTGTGAGATTAGTGGTTTGTGCATGTGAATATGTGAATGTGAGTGTGAGGATAGTGGTTTGTGCATGCAGCATTGGTAAAGGATATTCCTTTGTGAATATGTGAGTGTGAGTGTGAGGGTAGCGGTTTGTACATGCAGCATTGGTAAATGATAGTCCTTTTGAATATGTGAGTGTTAGAGTGATGGTAGTGGTTTGTGCATGCGGCATTGGTAAAGAATAGTCCTTTGTGAATATGTGAGTGTGAAAGTGAGAGTAGTAGTTTGTGCATATGAATATGTGAGTGTGAGTGTGAGGTTAGTGGTTTGTGCATGTGAATATGTGAGTGTGAGTGTGAGGGTAGTGGTTTGTGCATGCAGCATTGGTAAAGCATAGTCCTTTGTGAATATGTGCGTGTGAATGTGAGGGTAGTAGTTTGTGCATGCAGCATTGGTAAAGGATAGTCCTTTGTGAATATGTGAGTGTGAGAGTGAGGGTAGTGATTTGTGCATGCAGCATTGGTAAATGATAGTCCTTTGTGAATATGTGAGTGTGAGTGTGAGGGTAGTGATTTGTGCATGCAGCATTGGTAAAGGATAGTCCTTTATGAATATGTGAGTTTGAGTGTGAGGTTAGTGGTTTGTGCAAGTGAATATGTGAGTGTGAGTGTGAGGGTAGTGGTTTGTGCATGCATCATTGGTAAACAATAGTCCTTTGTGAATATGTGAGTTTGAGTGTGAGGGTAGTGGTTTGTGCATGCAACATTGGTAAAGGATAGTCCTTTGTGAATATGTGAGTGTGAGTGTGAGGGTTGGTGGTTTGTGCATGTGAATATATGAGTGTGAGTGTGAGGGTAGTGGTTTGTGCATGCAGCATTGGTAAAGGATAGTCTTTTGTGAATATGTGAGTGTGAGTGTGAGGTTAGTGGTGTGTGCAAGTGAATATGTGAGTGTGAGTGTGAGGGTAGTGGTTTGTGCATGCAGCATTGGTAAAGGATAGTTCTTTGTGAATATGTGTGACTTTGAGGGTAGTGGTTTGTGCATATGAATATGTGAGTGTGAGTGTGACGGTAGTGGTTTGTGCATGCAGCATTGGTAAAGAATAGTCCTTTGTGAATATGTGAGTGTGAAAGTGAGAGTAGTAGTTTGTGCATATGAATATGTGAGTGTGAGTGTGAGGTTAGTGGTTTGTGCATGTGAATATGTGAGTGTGAGTGTGAGGGTAGTGGTTTGTGCATGCATTATTGGTAAAGGATAGTCCTTTGTGAATATGTGAGTATGAGTGTGAGGTTAGTGGTTTGTGCATGTGAATATGTGAATGTGAGTGTGATGATAGTGGTTTGTGCATGCAGCATTGGTAAAGGATATTCCTTTGTGAATATGTGAGTGTGAGTGTGAGGGTAGCGGTTTGTACATGCAGCATTGGTAAAGGATAGTCCTTTGTGAATATGTGAGTGTTAGAGTGACGGTAGTGGTTTGTGCATGCAGCATTGGTAAAGAATAGTCCTTTGTGAATATGTGAGTGTGAAAGTGAGAGTAGTAGTTTGTACATATGAATATGTGAGTGTGAGTGTGAGGTTAGTGGTTTGTGCATGTGAATATGTGAGTGTGAGGGTAGTGATTTGTGCATGCAGCATTGGTAAAGAATAGTCCTTTGTGAATATGTGCGTGTGAGTGTGAGGGTAGTAGTTTGTGCATGCAGCATTGGTAAAGGATAGTCCTTTGTGAATATGTGAGTGTGAGAGTGAGGGTAGTGTTTTGTGCATGCAGCATTGGTAAAGGATAGTCCTTTGTGAATATGTGAGTGTGAGTGTGAGGGTAGTGATTTGTGCATGCAGCATTGGTAAAGGATAGTCCTTTGTGAATATGTGAGTTTGAGTGTGAGGTTAGTGGTTTGTGCATGTGAATATGTGAGTGTGAGTGTGAGGGTAGTGGTTTGTGCATCCATCATTGGTAAACAATAGTCCTTTGTGAATATGTGAGTTTGAGTGTGAGGGTAGTGGTTTGTGCATGCAACATTGGTAAAGGATAGTCCTTTGTGAATATGTGAGTGTGAGTGTGAGGGTTGGTGGTTTGTGCATGTGAATATATGAGTGTGAGTGTGAGGGTAGTGGTTTGTGCATGCAGCATTGGTAAAGGATAGTCTTTTGTGAATATGTGAGTGTGAGTGTGAGGTTAGTGGTGTGTGCAAGTGAATATGTGAGTGTGAGTGTGAGGGTAGTGGTTTGTGCATGCAGCATTGGTAAAGGATAGTTCTTTGTGAATATGTGTGACTTTGAGGGTAGTGGTTTGTGCATATGAATATGTGAGTGTGAGTGTGACGGTAGTGGTTTGTGCATGCAGCATTGGTAAAGAATAGTCCTTTGTGAATATGTGAGTGTGAAAGTGAGAGTAGTAGTTTGTGCATATGAATATGTGAGTGTGAATGTGAGGTTAGTGGTTTGTGCATGTGAATATGTGAGTGTGAGTGTGAGGGTAGTGGTTTGTGCATGCATTATTGGTAAAGGATAGTCCTTTGTGAATATGTGAGTATGAGTGTGAGGTTAGTGGTTTGTGCATGTGAATATGTGAATGTGAGTGTTATGATAGTGGTTTGTGCATGCAGCATTGGTAAAGGATATTCCTTTGTGAATATGTGAGTGTGAGTGTGAGGGTAGCGGTTTGTACATGCAGCATTGGTAAAGGATAGTCCTTTGTGAATATGTGAGTGTTAGAGTGACGGTAGTGGTTTGTGCATGCAGCATTGGTAAAGAATAGTCCTTTGTGAATATGTGAGTGTGAAAGTGAGAGTAGTAGTTTGTACATATGAATATGTGAGTGTGAGTGTGAGGTTAGTGGTTTGTGCATGTGAATATGTGAGTGTGAGTGTGAGGGTAGTGATTTGTGCATGCAGCATTGGTAAAGAATAGTCCTTTGTGAATATGTGCGTGTGAGTGTGAGGGTAGTAGTTTGTGCATGCAGCATTGGTAAAGGATAGTCCTTTGTGAATATGTGAGTGTGAGAGTGAGGGTAGTGTTTTGTGCATGCAGCATTGGTAAAGGATAGTCCTTTGTGAATATGTGAGTGTGAGTGTGAGGGTAGTGATTTGTGCATGCAGCATTGGTAAAGGATAGTCCTTTGTGAATATGTGAGTTTGAGTGTGAGGTTAGTGGTTTGTGCATGTGAATATGTGAGTGTGAGTGTGAGGGTAGTGGTTTGTGCATGCATCATTGGTAAACAATAGTCCTTTGTGAATATGTGAGTTTGAGTGTGAGGGTAGTGGTTTGTGCATGCAACATTGGTAAAGGATAGTCCTTTGTGAATATGTGAGTGTGAGTGTGAGGGTTGGTGGTTTGTGCATGTGAATATATGAGTGTGAGTGTGAGGGTAGTGGTTTGTGCATGCAGCATTGGTAAAGGATAGTCTTTTGTGAATATGTGAGTGTGAGTGTGAGGTTAGTGGTGTGTGCAAGTGAATATGTGAGTGTGAGTGTGAGGGTAGTGGTTTGTGCATGCAGCATTGGTAAAGGATAGTTCTTTGTGAATATGTGTGACTTTGAGGGTAGTGGTTTGTGCATATGAATATGTGAGTGTGAGTGTGACGGTAGTGGTTTGTGCATGCAGCATTGGTAAAGAATAGTCCTTTGTGAATATGTGAGTGTGAAAGTGAGAGTAGTAGTTTGTGCATATGAATATGTGAGTGTGAGTGTGAGGTTAGTGGTTTGTGCATGTGAATATGTGAGTGTGAGTGTGAGGGTAGTGGTTTGTGCATGCATTATTGGTAAAGGATAGTCCTTTGTGAATATGTGAGTATGATTGTGAGGTTAGTGGTTTGTGCATGTGAATATGTGAATGTGAGTGTGATGATAGTGGTTTGTGCATGCAGCATTGGTAAAGGATATTCCTTTGTGAATATGTGAGTGTGAGTGTGAGGGTAGCGGTTTGTACATGCAGCATTGGTAAAGGATAGTCCTTTGTGAATATGTGAGTGTTAGAGTGACGGTAGTGGTTTGTGCATGCAGCATTGGTAAAGAATAGTCCTTTGTGAATATGTGAGTGTGAAAGTGAGAGTAGTAGTTTGTACATATGAATATGTGAGTGTGAGTGTGAGGTTAGTGGTTTGTGCATGTGAATATGTGAGTGTGAGTGTGAGGGTAGTGATTTGTGCATGCAGCATTGGTAAAGAATAGTCCTTTGTGAATATGTGCGTGTGAGTGTGAGGGTAGTAGTTTGTGCATGCAGCATTGGTAAAGGATAGTCCTTTGTGAATATGTGAGTGTGAGAGTGAGGGTAGTGTTTTGTGCATGCAGCATTGGTAAAAGATAGTCCTTTGTGAATATGTGAGTGTGAGTGTGAGGGTAGTGATTTGTGCATGCAGCATTGGTAAAGGATAGTCCTTTGTGAATATGTGAGTTTGAGTGTGAGGTTAGTGGTTTGTGCATGTGAATATGTGAGTGTGAGTGTGAGGGTAGTGGTTTGTGCATCCATCATTGGTAAACAATAGTCCTTTGTGAATATGTGAGTTTGAGTGTGAGGGTAGTGGTTTGTGCATGCAACATTGGTAAAGGATAGTCCTTTGTGAATATGTGAGTGTGAGTGTGAGGGTTGGTGGTTTGTGCATGTGAATATATGAGTGTGAGTGTGAGGGTAGTGGTTTGTGCATGCAGCATTGGTAAAGGATAGTCTTTTGTGAATATGTGAGTGTGAGTGTGAGGTTAGTGGTGTGTGCAAGTGAATATGTGAGTGTGAGTGTGAGGGTAGTGGTTTGTGCATGCAGCATTGGTAAAGGATAGTTCTTTGTGAATATGTGTGACTTTGAGGGTAGTGGTTTGTGCATATGAATATGTGAGTGTGAGTGTGACGGTAGTGGTTTGTGCATGCAGCATTGGTAAAGAATAGTCCTTTGTGAATATGTGAGTGTGAAAGTGAGAGTAGTAGTTTGTGCATATGAATATGTGAGTGTGAGTGTGAGGTTAGTGGTTTGTGCATGTGAATATGTGAGTGTGAGTGTGAGGGTAGTGGTTTGTGCATGCATTATTGGTAAAGGATAGTCCTTTGTGAATATGTGAGTATGAGTGTGAGGTTAGTGGTTTGTGCATGTGAATATGTGAATGTGAGTGTGATGATAGTGGTTTGTGCATGCAGCATTGGTAAAGGATATTCCTTTGTGAATATGTGAGTCTGAGTGTGAGGGTAGCGGTTTGTACATGCAGCATTGGTAAAGGATAGTCCTTTGTGAATATGTGAGTGTTAGAGTGACGGTAGTGGTTTGTGCATGCAGCATTGGTAAAGAATAGTCCTTTGTGAATATGTGAGTGTGAAAGTGAGAGTAGTAGTTTGTACATATGAATATGTGAGTGTGAGTGTGAGGTTAGTGGTTTGTGCATGTGAATATGTGAGTGTGAGTGTGAGGGTAGTGATTTGTGCATGCAGCATTGGTAAAGAATAGTCCTTTGTGAATATGTGCGTGTGAGTGTGAGGGTAGTAGTTTGTGCATGCAGCATTGGTAAAGGATAGTCCTTTGTGAATATGTGAGTGTGAGAGTGAGGGTAGTGTTTTGTGTATGCAGCATTGGTAAAGGATAGTCCTTTGTGAATATGTGAGTGTGAGTGTGAGGGTAGTGATTTGTGCATGCAGCATTGGTAAAGGATAGTCCTTTGTGAATATGTGAGTTTGAGTGTGAGGTTAGTGGTTTGTGCATGTGAATATGTGAGTGTGAGTGTGAGGGTAGTGGTTTGTGCATGCATCATTGGTAAACAATAGTCCTTTGTGAATATGTGAGTTTGAGTGTGAGGGTAGTGGTTTGTGCATGCAACATTGGTAAAGGATAGTCCTTTGTGAATATGTGAGTGTGAGTGTGAGGGTTGGTGGTTTGTGCATGTGAATATATGAGTGTGAGTGTGAGGGTAGTGGTTTGTGCATGCAGCATTGGTAAAGGATAGTCTTTTGTGAATATGTGAGTGTGAGTGTGAGGTTAGTGGTGTGTGCAAGTGAATATGTGAGTGTGAGTGTGAGGGTAGTGGTTTGTGCATGCAGCATTGGTAAAGGATAGTTCTTTGTGAATATGTGTGACTTTGAGGGTAGTGGTTTGTGCATATGAATATGTGAGTGTGAGTGTGACGGTAGTGGTTTGTGCATGCAGCATTTGTAAAGAATAGTCCTTTGTGAATATGTGAGTGTGAAAGTGAGAGTAGTAGTTTGTGCATATGAATATGTGAGTGTGAGTGTGAGGTTAGTGGTTTGTGCATGTGAATATGTGAGTGTGAGTGTGAGGGTAGTGGTTTGTGCATGCATTATTGGTAAAGGATAGTCCTTTGTGAATATGTGAGTATGAGTGTGAGGTTAGTGGTTTGTGCATGTGAATATGTGAATGTGAGTGTGATGATAGTGGTTTGTGCATGCAGCATTGGTAAAGGATATTCCTTTGTGAATATGTGAGTGTGAGTGTGAGGGTAGCGGTTTGTACATGCAGCATTGGTAAAGGATAGTCCTTTGTGAATATGTGAGTGTTAGAGTGACGGTAGTGGTTTGTGCATGCAGCATTAGTAAAGAATAGTCCTTTGTGAATATGTGAGTGTGAAAGTGAGAGTAGTAGTTTGTACATATGAATATGTGAGTGTGAGTGTGAGGTTAGTGGTTTGTGCATGTGAATATGTGAGTGTGAGTGTGAGGGTAGTGATTTGTGCATGCAGCATTGGTAAAGAATAGTCCTTTGTGAATATGTGCGTGTGAGTGTGAGGGTAGTAGTTTGTGCATGCAGCATTGGTAAAGGATAGTCCTTTGTGAATATGTGAGTGTGAGTGTGAGGTTAGTGGTTTGTGCCTGTGAATATGTGAGTGTGAGAGTGAGGGTAGTGGTTTGTGCATGCAACATTGGTAAAGGATAGTCCTTTGTGAATATGTGAGTGTGATTGTGAGGGTAGTGGTTTGTGCATGCAACATTGGTAAAGAATAGTCCTTTGTGAATATGTAAGTGTGAGTGTGAGGGTAGTGCTTTGTGCATGTGAATATGTGAGTGTGAGTGTGAGAGTAGTGGTTTGTGCATGCAGCTTGGGTAAAGGATAGTCCTCTGTGAATATGTGAGTTTGAGTGTGAGGGTAGTGGTATGTGCATGCATCAATGGTAAAGGATAGTTCTTTGTGAATATGTGAGAGTGAGTGTGAGGTTAGTGGTTTGTGCCTGTGAATATGTGAGTGTGAGTGTGAGGTTAGTGGTTTGTGCATGTGAATCTGTGAGTGTGAGTGTGAGGGTAGTGGTTTGTGCATGCAGCATTGGTAAAGAATAGTCCTTTGTGAATATGTGAGTGTGAGTGTGAGGGTAGTGATTTGTGCATGCAGCATTGGTAAAGGATAGTCCTTTGTGAATATGTGAGTGTGAGTGTGAGGTTAGTGAATTGTGCATGTGAATATGTGAGTGTGAGTGGAGGGTAGTGGTTTGTACATGCAGCATTGGTAAAGGATAGTCCTTTGTGAATATGTGAGTGTGAGTGTGAGGGTAGCGGTTTGTGCATGCAGCATTGGTAAAGGATAGTCCTTTGTGAATATGTGAGTGTGTGTGTGAGGTTAGTGGTTTGTGCGTTTGAATATGTGAGTGCGAGTGTGAGGGTAGTGGTTTGTGTATGCAGCATTGGTAAAGGATAATCCTTATTGAATATGTGAGTGAGAGTGTGAGGTTAGTAGTTTTTGCATGTGAATATGTGAGTGTGAGTGTGAGGGTAGTGGTTTGTGCATGCAACATTGGTAAAGGATAGTCCTTTGTGTATATGTGAGTGTGAGTGTGAGGTTAGTGGTTTGTGCAGTATTGGTAAGGAATAGTCCTTTGTGAATATGTGAGTGTGAGTGTGAGTGTGAGGGTAGTGGTTTGTGCATACAACATTGGTAAAGGATAGTCCTTTGTGAATATGTGAGTGTGAGAGTGAGGGTAGTGTTTTGTGCATGCAGCATTGGTAAAGGATAATACTTTGTGAATATGCCAGTGTAAGTGTGAGGTTAGTGGTTTGTGCCTGTGAATATGTGAGTGTGAGTGTGAGGGTAGTGGTTTGTGCATGCAGCATTGGTAAAGGATAGTCCTTTGTAAATATGTGATTGTGAGTGTGAGGGTAGTGGTTTGTGCATTCAGCATTGGTAAAGGATAGTCCTTTGTGTATATGTGAGTGTGAGTGTGAGGTTAGTGGTTTGTGCGTGTGAGTGTGAAGGTAGTAGTTTGTGCATGCAGCATTGGTAAATAATAGTCCATAGTGAATATGTGAGTATGAGTGTGAGGGTAGTGGTTTTTGCATGCAGCATTGGTAAAGGATAGTCCTTTGTGAATATGTGGGTGTGATTGTGAGGGTAGTGGTTTGTGCATGCATTATTGGTAAAGGATAGCCCTTTGTAAATATGTGAGTATGAGTGTGAGATTAGTGGTTTGTGCATGCGAATATGTGAATGTGAGTGTGAGGATAGTGGTTTGTGCATGCAGCATTGGTAAAGGATATTCCTTTGTGAATATGTGAGTGTGAGTGTGAGGGTAGCGGTTTGTACATGCAGCATTGGTAAATGATAGTCCTTTGTGAATATGTGAGTGTTAGAGTGATGGTAGTGGTTTGTGCATGCGACATTGGTAAAGAATAGTCCTTTGTGAATATGTGAGTGTGAAAGTGAGAGTAGTAGTTTGTGCATATGAATATGTGAGTGTGAGTGTGAGGTTAGTGGTTTGTGCATGTGAATATGTGAGTGTGAGTGTGAGGGAAGTGGTTTGTGCATGCAGCATTGGTAAAGCATAGTCCTTTGTGAATATGTGCGTGTGAATGTGAGGGTAGTAGTTTGTGCATGCAGCATTGGAAAAGGATAATCCTTTGTGAATATGTGAGTGTGAGAGTGAGGGTAGTGTTTTGTGCATGCAGCATTGGTAAAGGATAGTCCTTTGTGAATATGTGAGTGTGAGTGTGAGGGTAGTGATTTGTGCATGCAGCATTGGTAAAGGATAGTCCTTTGTGAATATGTGAGTTTGAGTGTGAGGTTAGTGGTTTGTGCATGTGAATATGTGAGTGTGAGTGTGAGGGTAGTGGTTTGTGCATGCATCATTGGTAAACAATAGTCCTTTGTGAATATGTGAGTTTGAGTGTGAGGGTAGTGGTTTGTGCATGCAACATTGGTAAAGGATAGTCCTTTGTGAATATGTGAGTGTGAGTGTGAGGGTTGGTGGTTTGTGCATGTGAATATATGAGTGTGAGTGTGAGGGTAGTGGTTTGTGCATGCAGCATTGGTAAAGGATAGTCTTTTGTGAATATGTGAGTGTGAGTGTGAGGTTAGTGGTGTGTGCAAGTGAATATGTGAATGTGAGTGTGAGGGTAGTGGTTTGTGCATGCAGCATTCGTAAAGGATAGTTCTTTGTGAATATGTGTGACTGTGAGGGTAGTGGTTTGTGCATATGAATATGTGAGTGTGAGTGTGACGGTAGTGGTTTGTGCATGCAGCATTGGTAAAGAATAGTCATTTGTGAATATGTGAGTGTGAAAGTGAGAGTAGTAGTTTGTGCATATGAATATGTGAGTGTGAGTGTGAGGTTAGTGGTTTGTGCATGTGAATATGTGAGTGTGAGTGTGAGGGTAGTGGTTTGTGCATGCAGCATTGGTAAAGAATAGTCCTTTGTGAATATGTGAGTGTAAGTTTGAGGGTAGTAGTTTGTGCATGCAGCATTGGTAAATGATAGTCCTTTGTGAATATGTGAGTGTGAGATGAGGGTAGTGTTTTGTGCATGCAGCATTGGTAAAGAATAGTCCTTTGTGAATATGTGAGTGTGAGTGTGAGGGTAGTGGTTAGTGCATGCCGCATTGGTAAAGGATAGTCCTTTGTGAATATGTGAGTGTGAGTGTGAGGGTAGTGGTTTGTGCATGTGAATATGTGAGTGTGAGTGTGAGGGTAGTGGTTTGTGCATGCATCATTGGTAAATAATAGTCCTTTGTGAATATGTGAGTGTGAGTGTGAGGGTAGTGGTTTGTGCATGCATCATTGGTAAATAATAGTCCTTTGTGAATATGTGAGTGTGAGTGTGAGGGTAGTGGTTTGTGCATGCAGCATTGGTAAAGGATAGTCCTTTGTGAATATGTGAGTGTGAGTGTGAGGGTAGTGATTTGTGCATGCAGCATTGGTAAAAGATAGTCCATTGTGAATATGTGAGTGTGAGTGTGAGGTTAGTGATTTGTGCATGTGAATATGTGAGTGTGAAAGTGAGGGTGGTGGTTTGTGCATGCAGCATTGGTAAAGGATAATCCTTTGTGTATATGTGAGTGTGAGAGTAAAGGTAGTGGTTTGTGCATGCAGCATTGGTAAAGGATAGTCCTTTGCGAATATGCGAGTGTGAGAGTGAGGGTAATGGTTTGTGCATGCAATATTGGTAAAGGATAGTCCTCTGTGAATATGTGAGTGTGAGTGTGAGGTTAGTGATTTGTGCATGTGAATATGTGAGTGTGAGTTTGAAGGTAGTAGTTTGTGCATGCAGCATTGGTAAATGATAGTCCATTGTGATTATGTGAGTATTAGTGTGGGGGTAGTGGTTTTGTGCATGCAGCATTGGTAAAGGATAGTCCTTTGTGAATATGTGGGTATTATTGTGAGGGTAGTGGTTTGTGCATGCATTATTGGTAAAGGATAGTCCTTTGTGAATATGTGAGTATGAGTGTGAGGTTAGTGGTTTGTGCATGTGAATATGTGAATGTGAGTGTGATGATAGTGGTTTGTGCATGCAGCATTGGTAAAGGATATTCCTTTGTGAATATGTGAGTGTGAGTGTGAGGGTAGCGGTTTGTACATGTAGCATTGGTAAAGGATAGTCCTTTGTGAATATGTGAGTGTTAGAGTGACGGTAGTGGTTTGTGCATGCAGCATTGGTAAAGAATAGTCCTTTGTGAATATGTGAGTGTGAAAGTGAGAGTAGTAGTTTGTACATATGAATATTTGAGTGTGAGTGTGAGGTTAGTGGTTTGTGCATGTGAATATGTGAGTGTGAGTGTGAGGGTAGTGATTTGTGCATGCAGCATTGGTAAAGAATAGTCCTTTGTGAATATGTGCGTGTGAGTGTGAGGGTAGTAGTTTGTGCTTGCAGCATTGGTAAAGGATAGTCCTTTGTGAATATGTGAGTGTGAGTGTGAGGTTAGTGGTTTGTGCATGTAAATATGTGAGTGTGAGTGTGAAGGTAGTGGTTTGTGCATGCAGCATTGGTAAATGATAGTCCTTTGTGAATATGTGAGTGTGAGTGTGAGGGTAATGGTTTGTGCATGCAGCATTGGTAAAGGATAGTCCTTTGTGAATATGTGAGTGTGAGTGTGAGGGTAGTGGTTTGTGCATGTGAATTTGTGAGTGTGAGTGTGATGGTAGTGGTTTGTTCATGCAGCATTGGTAAAGGATAGTCCTTTGTGAATATGTGAGTGTGAGTGTGACGGTAGTAGTTTGTGCATGCAGCATTGGTAAATGATAGTCCTTTGTGAATATGTGAGTGTGAGTGAGAGGTTAGTGGTTTGTGCAAGTGAATATGTGAGCGTGAGTGTGAGGGTTGTGGTTTGTGCATGCAGCATTAGTAAATGATAGTCCTTTATGAATATGTGAGTGTGAGTATGAGAGTAGTGGTTTGTGAATGCAGCATTGGTAAAGGATAGTCCTTTGTGAATATGTGAGTGTGAGTGTGAAGTTAGTGGTTTGTGCATGTGAATATATGAGTGTGAGTGTGAGGGTAGTGGTTTGTGCATGCAGCATTGGTAAAGGATAGTCTTTTGTGAATATGTGAGTGTGAGTGTGAGGGTAGTGGTTTGTGCATGCAGCATTGGTAAAGGATAGTCCTTTGTGAATATGTGAGTGTGAGTGTGAGGTTAGTGGTTTTTGCAAGTGAATATGTGAGTGTGAGTGTGAGGGTAGTGGTTTGTGCATGCAGCATTGGTAAAGGATAGTTCTTTGTGAATATGTGAGTGTGACTGTGAGGGTAGTGGTTTGTGCATATGAATATGTGAGTGTGAGTGTGACGGTAATGGTTTGTGCATGCATCATTGGTAAAGAATAGTCCTTTGTGAATATGTGAGTGTGAAAGTGAGAGTAGTAGTTTGTGCATATGAATATGTGAGTGTGAGTGTGAGGTTAGTGGTTTGTGAATGTGAATATGTGAGTGTGAGTGTGAGGGTAGTGGTTTGTGCATGCAGCATTGGTAAAGAATAGTCCTTTGTGAATATGTGAGTATGAGTGTGAGGGTAGTAGTTTGTGCATGCAGCATTGGTAAAGGATAGTCCTTTGTGAATATGTGAGTGTGAGAGTGAGGGTAGTGTTTTGTGCATGCAGCATTGGTAAAGGATAGTCCTTTGTGAATATGTGAGTTTGAGTGTGAGGTTAGTGGTTTGTGCATGTGAATATGTGAGTGTGAGTATGAGGGTAGTGGTTTGTGCATGCATCATTGGTAAATAATAGTCCTTTGTGAATATGTGAGTGTGAGTGTGAGGGTAGTGGTTTGTGCATGCAGCATTGGTAAAAGATAGTCCATTATGAATATGTGAGTGTGAGTGTGAGGTTAGTGGTTTGTGCATGTGAATATGTGAGTGTGAGGGTGAGGGTGGTGGTTTGTGCATGCAGCATTGGTAAAGGATAATCCTTTGTGTATATGTGACTGTGAGAGTGAAGGTAGTGGTTTGTGCATGTAGCATTGGTAAAGAATAGTCCTTTGCGAATATGCGAGTGTGAGAGTGAGGGTAGTGGTTTGTGCATGCAACATTGGTAAAGGATAGTCCTCTATGAATATGTGAGTGTGAGTGTGAGGTTAGTGATTTGTGCATGTGAATATGTGAATGTGAGTGTGAAGGTAGTAGTTTGTGCATGCAGCATTGGTAAATAATAGTCCATTGTGAATATATGAGTATGAGTGTGAGAGTAGTGGTTTGTGCATGCAGCATTGGTAAATGATAGTCCTTTGTGAATATGTGGGTGTGATTGTGAGGGTAGTGGTTTGCGCATGCATTATTGGTAAAGGATAGTCCTTTGTGAATATGTGAGTATGAGTGTGAGGTTAGTGGTTTGTGCATGTGAATATGTGAATGTGAGTGTGAGGATAGTGGTTTGTGCATGCAACATTGGTAAAGGATATTCCTTTGTGAATATGTGAGTGTGAGTGTGAGGGTAGTGGTTTGTACATGCAGCATTGGTAAAGGATAGTCCTTTGTGAATATGTGAGTGTTAAAGTGACGGTAGTGGTTTGTGCATGCGGCATTGGTAAAGAATAGTTCTTTGTGAATATGTGAGTGTGAAAGTGAGAGTAGTAGCTTGTTCATATGAATATGTGAGTGTGAGTGTGAGGTTTGTGGTTTGTGCATGTGAATATGTGAGTGTGAGTGTGAGGGTAGTGGTTTGTGCATGCAGTATTGGTAAAGAATAGTCCTTTGTGAATATGTGCGTGTGAGTGTGAGGGTAGTAGTGTGTGCATGCAGCATTGGTAAAGGATAGTCCTTTGTGAATATGTGAGTGTGAGAGTGAGGTTAGTGGTTTGTGCATGTGAATATGTGAGTGTGAGTGTGAGGGTAGTTGTGTGTGCATGCAGCATAGGTAAAGGATAGTCCATTGTGAATATATGAGTGTGAGTGTGAGGGTAGTGGTTTGTGCATGCAGCATTGATAAATGATAGTCCTTTGTGAATATGTGAGTGTGAGTGTGAGGGTAATGGTTTGTGCATGCATTATTGGCAAAGGATAGTCCTTTGTGAATATGTGAGTGTGAAAGTGAGAGTAGTAGTTTGTGCATATGAATATGTGAGTGTGAGTGTGAGGTTAGTGGTTTGTGCATGTGAAAATGTGAGTGTGAGTGTGAGGGTGGTGGTTTGTGCATGCAGCATTGGGAAATGATAGTCCTTTGTGAATATGTGAGTGTGAGTGTGACGGTAGTGGTTTGTGCATGCAGCATTGGTAAATGATAGTCCTTTGTGAATATGTCAGTGTGAGTGTGAGGTTACTGGTTTGTGCATGTGAATATGTGAGTGTGAGGGTAGTGGTTTGTGCTTGCAGTATTGGTAAATGGTAGTCCTTTGTGAATATGTGAGTGTGAGTGTGAGGGTAGCGATTTGTGCATGCAGCGTTGGTAAAGGATAGTCCTTTGTGAATATGTGATTGTGAGTGTGAGGTTAGTGGTTTGTGGGTGTGAATATGTGAGTGCGAGTGTGAGGGTAGTGGTTTGTGCATGCAGCATTGGTAAAGGATAGTCCATTGTGAATATGTGAGTGTGAGTGTGAGGTTAGTAGTTTGTGCATGTGAATATGTGAGTGTGAGGGTAGTGGTTTGTGCATGCAACATTGGTAAAGGATAGTCCTTTGTGTATATGTGAGTGTGAGTGTGAGGTTAGTGGTTTGTGCAGCATTGGTAAGGGATAGTCCTTTGTAAATATGTGAGTGTGAGTGTGAGTGTGAGGGTAGTAGTTTGTGCATACAACATTGGTAAAGGATAGTCATTTGTGAATATGTGAGTGTGAGAGTGAGGGTAGTGTTTTGTGCATGCAGCATTGGTAAAAGATAATACTTTGTGAATATGCGAGTGTGAGTGTGAGGTTAGTGGTTTGTGCATGTGAATATGTGAGTGTCAGTGTGAGGGTAGTGGTTTGTCCATGCAGCATTGGTAAAGGATAGTCCTTTGTGTATATGTGAGTGTGAGTGTGAGGTTAGTGGTTTGTGCAGTATTGGTAAGGAATAGTCCTTTGTGAATATGTGAGTGTGAGTGTGAGTGTGAGGGTAGTGGTTTGTGCATACAACATTGGTAAAGGATAGTCCTTTGTGAATATGTGAGTGTGAGAGTGAGGGTAGTGTTTTGTGCATGCGGCATTGGTAAAGGATAATACTTTGTGAATATGCCAGTGTAAGTGTGAGGTTAGTGGTTTGTGCATGCAGCATTGGTAAAGGATAGTCCTTTGTAAATATCTGAGTGTGAGTGTGAGGGTAGTGGTTTGTGCATGCAGCATTGGTAAAGGATAGTCCTTTGTAAATATGTGAGTGTGAGTGTGAGGGTAGTGGTTTGTGCATTCAGCATTGGTAAAGGATAGTCCTTTGTGTATATGTGAGTGTGAGTGTGAGGTTAGTGGTTTGTGCGTGTGAATGTGAGTGTGAGTGTGAGGGTAGTGGTTTGTACATGCAGCATTGGTAAAGGATAGTCCTTTGTGAATATGTGAGTGTGTATGTGAGGGTAGTGGTTTGTGCATGCAACCTTGGTAAAGAATAGTCCTTTGTGAATATGTGAGTGTGAGTGTGAGGGTAGTGATTTGTGCATGCAGCATTGGTAAAAGATAGTCTTTTGTGAATATGTGAGTTTGAGTGTGAGGTTAGTGATTTGTGCATGTGAATATGTGAGTGTGAGTGTGAGGGTAGTGGTTTGTGCATGCAACATTGGTAAAGGATAGTCCTTTGTGAATATGTGAGTGTGATTGTAAGGGTAGTGGTTTGTGCATACAACATTGGTAAATAATAGTCCTTTGTGAATATGTGAGTGTGAGTATGAGGGTAGTGATTTTTGCATGCAGCATTGGTAAATGATAGTCCTTTGTGAATATGTGAGTGTGAGTGTGAGGTTAGTGATTTGTGCATGTGAATTTGTGAGTGTGAGTGTGAGGGTAGTGGTTTGTGCATGCAGCATTGGTAAAGGATAGTCCTTTGTGAATATGTGAGTGTGAGTGTGAAGTTAGTGGTTTGTGCATGTGAATATGTGAGTGTGAGTGTGAGGGTAGTAGTTTATGTATGCAGCATTGGTAAAGGATAGTCCTTTGTGATTATGTGAGTGTGGGTGTGAGGTTAGGGGTTTGTGCATATGAATATGTGAGTGTGAGTGTGAGGGTAGTAGTTTGTGCATGCAACATTGGTAAATGATAGTCCTTTGTGAATATGTGAGTGTGAGTGTGAGGGTAGTGGTTTGTGCATGCATTCTTGGTAAAGGATTGTTCTTTGTGAATATGTGAGTATGAGTATGAGGTTAGTGGTTTGTGTATGTGAATATGTGAGTGTGAGTGTGAGGGTAGTGATTTGTGCATGCAGCATTGGTAAAGGATAGTCCTCTGTGAATATGTGAGTTTGAGTGTGAGGGTAGTGATTTGTGCATGTGAATATGTGAGTGTGAGGGTAGTGATTTGTGCATGCAGCATTGGTAAAGGATAGTCCTTTGTGAATATGTAAAAAGAACCCAACTCACTCCGTCCCTAGAAGGTGGAAACTGGAAACACGACAACGTATTTCAGCGAAAGATCACCGTTGCGTTCGATTGTTGCAGTGTCTGTGAGGGATCATGGGGTTTCGAAGTTCGCTACCATTTTCCGGGCTAATAAGGTGAACCTCTTTTTCATCCTAATCACAATTCGTAGTTGCCCCCGCCCTCTCAATTATGAAATTAAGGTTATGTTAATGCTTATTATCGATTTGGAAACATTGCCTTTATATTTCATAATTACATTAGCGTTGTTTTTGCGATGAATAAAAATAAAAATTGTTCTGTTTGATTTTGCTACTCTGTAATATAGAAAAATTCCTCTGGCTGAAAATTTAACAGAATTGGAAATTTTGACGTTGTTTCGTAGAATTTTAAATGTTTAACTTTAACCATTCATATTTCACCAATTGTGAGAATATATTGCAATGTAATCCTTACTTGACTCTTTTTTATTAAAAGGTTATTGATTAAATTTTATATTTCAAAATTTTTTTGGGAAAAAAATGCATTTTTTTAGTAGAATATAGAGCTGCTTTGTAATTTGCTTTGGGGAAAAAGAGGATCCTCTATGTTAAATTTGTCTCTAAAGTATAACTGTCTTTTAATGGTATTCTAAACCCATTAAATAATTTAAGGGTGCATATTAGAGGAGCTTGATCTTTTTGATAAGTGGAGGTAATTTATTATTATGTCTTATGCAGACTTGTTTGAATGTGTTACAGACAGCTTGAACAAGAGATGAAAACTGTGATTAAAGTATTGCAGCCTGGACCCTTGGGAATTATAGAGCATAAGTTTTCTGCTGAGGAGATTTGTAAGGCTAATGATACTGTCTCTAAGGGTGTGGCCAATTGGCGAACCAATGCGAATTTGCATCCCAAAAATCAGCTTTTGAAAGACTATATTCAAAAGTGAAACAACTTCAAAGTGCAGGCATATTTTGGCTCTTATATGTGAGGACAGTTTTATTTTAGATCCTCTAAACGTTTTTTGAGTTTTGCAAATTCCTTTCTTTACTTATTTATGATTTTGTATTAAACATGTGAACTTTGGTACACATAGCATTAGTTATTGAATTATGTTCACTATTTCACTATAATGAAGATCTTTAGTGAATGAGAGTGAGGTTAGTCGTTCTTCTTTTGTTATTTAAGTTCATCTATTAGTTTATTCTTGGAGGTATATGATGTTAAAATTAGGTTACATTTGCCTTATTTGACTAAAGAATGACAAGGAATAAAGTTCTGCTTAGTCGTTTAGGTAGTGATAGCACCAATGAAAAATGATTTAATACACTATTAAGAGCGCCTAAGAGGCATAACTTTTGCGAAAAAAACTAATTAAATATAAAGAAAAAGATGTGGAAAAAAAAACTGCTCTCATTCATTAACAAAATATAATTTAAGAAAGGATAAGGGTAGTTAGATATGAAGTTACGTAACTATATGTAACAACACTAAATCCAATCCAAATGGATGAAATTAACCTTTCTTTAAGCGTACTAAATGTGTAATCACCGTAGCCTATGGTTGTTATGGAAATTATAATCAAATAAAAACTATCAAAAACACTTATATCCTCTAACAAACAAGCCATAATTGTTCCACTACCAATGACTAAGAAGACCATAACAATGACTAAACAAATTTTTACTTTTTGGACTAACTTATTCTCAACTACCCACCCATTTGGTATGCATGGTGCAAATATTGTAATGATGTATGGTTCTAACCTTTTAAGAAGATGTGGTATGAAGCTTTGAAGAATATTAAATGCAAAAGGACAACAAAGAGACACAAAAATAGTTCCTATTTTACTCCCTATAGAAATAGGAGTATCACCATAACCTATTGTACTTAATGTGACTAAGCTAAAATAAAGAGCATCTACAATTTTTTTTTTAGATTTAACCTTAAACTTTTCCATCAAGTAAAGTATAATCCCACAAAAAAAAAAGACAAAATGAAGCAAATATATAAAATAAAATATCAACATATCCCTGAAATTCAAAAAAAAAATAATTAGTTATTAAATCATAAACTTTTTATAATAAACAAATTAAAAATATGTAAACAATAATGTATTAAAGAGTTATATCTAAAAGAATATTTTAATTATATATTTATTAATTTTTTATTTCAAATAATTACAAAATTTAAATTGATTTCTTTAATTATACTAAATAATTTTTTAATATAAAAAAATTTAATATAATAATTCATATTCAATAAATATTTTTGGATTCTTATTTTTAAGATTTTTAAACAATACATGACCAAACTAATTAACTTAAAAATATAAAATAGCAATAATACTAAATAAAATAAATAATTAAAAGTAAAAAAAATTTTAAAATCATATACATCTGCAGAAAATTAACACACACCTGCAGAAAATGTAACGGCATACACATCTGCAGACAAGGTAACCACCAAGATGGTGAATTTCCACCATGAGCTTCTGTCTCTACTGCAGAATTTACACCATTAGCTTCCTCCTCTGCTGTAATTTCAGGATCTCTATTACTAGCCGTTGCGATATGACCTCTGGCGACTACGGGACTGGTGTTGTGGGCAACGAGGGGGTTGCCGGAGCTAGGGTTGGCGTGACTGGTGGCGACTAGGGTACTGGTGGCGACGAGCGGGGTGAAAGTGCTGGGGTTGGTGGTTCGACTGCAGGCGAGGAGGGGGTGAGGGTGCGGGGTTTGCAGATATCACTGGTAAGGATCGACGGGTGAGTGGTGGTGGAATGGAGGCAGTGGGATTGGCGGTGATGACGGTGGAAGTGGCTTCGGCGGTGGAGGTGGGGTTGGGTGGTGGGGATGATTCACCTTGTAAAGTGGTGTGGGTGGCAGGGGCGGTGGGGTGGGGGCTGGGTGGTGGGGATGATTCAACCTGTAAAGTGGTGGGGTGGCAGGGGCGTGGGGTGGCGAGTGGTAAGGATCGACTGCGGCGAGGAGGGGGTGAGTGTGCGGGGTTGGCAGATATCACTGGTAAGGATCGACTGCGGGCCAGTGGTAGTGGAATGGAGGCGGTGGGATTGGCGGTGATGGGGTGGAAGTGGCTTTGGCGGTGGGGTGGGGCTGGGTGGTGGGGATGATTTAGCCTGTAAAGTGGTGGGGTGGCAGGGGCGGTGGGGTGGGGTGTAAAGTGGTGGGGTGACAGGGATGGTGGGGGTGGCGGTGATGGGGTGGAAGTGGCTTCGGCGGTGGTGATAGCGTCGGCGGCAATGGCAGCGATGACGGCGGTGGTGACTACTTCGGCGGCGGAAATGACGGCGACGACGGAGGGGCTGGCGGCAATGGCGGTGATGGGGTGGACGTGGCTTCGGCGGTGGTGATGACGCCGTCAGCGATGGCAGCGATGACGACAGTGGTGACGGCTTCGCGACAATAATGACGGCAGCAGCAATAATGACGGCGGCGACGGAGGGGCTGGCGGCAATGGCGGCGGTGGCAGTATCGGGGATGGCGTCGGGGATGGCGGTGCTGGTGGCAGTGGCGGCGTCGGGGCTGGCGTCAGCGGCGGCGATGCTGGAGGCTGCGTTGCTGGCGGCAGTAGTGGAGGCGGCGGTAGTGGAAGCAGCGGTGGAGGTGGGGCTGGGTGGTGGGGATGATTCAGCCTGTAAAAAAATAAAGTGGAAAAAAAAGTATTGGATCAGTTAAAGGTCTAATTCTAAAATAAAGAGAAAATTAATTATTGTAAATTATGGGCTTTTTGGATTTTTTATCTTTTTTGTTAAATTTAAAAGTATTAAGAGAATTTGACTCAAAAAAAAGTATTTTCATTATTCTTCTAATAAAATTAAATTTTATCTTAAAATTTACAAAAAATAATTTCTGTCAAAATAAAATATTATAAATTTTTAAAATATACTCATCACTCTTTTCAAATTATATTTTGCACTATAATCAATACTAAAAATATTTTTTTAATAAAAATTTATAAATTTCTAAACAATATTAATACTTTCTAAACATCTAAATTTTTAAAATAATAACTTACTTTTTTTTATCAGCCATGATGAGAGGAGTGGAATCAAAGTGTGGTATTGTAAGAATTAAAAGAAAAAAGATAAAAATAAACTATGAGAAACAATGAAAAATGAAAAATGAAGAGAGAAGAGTTCCTTTTATAAGGTAAACTACGAGAAACAATGAAAAATGAAGAGAGGAGAGTTCCTTTTATAAGGTAATTTTACAATACATTGAAGAAGAGTATTGGTCTGTTTCTGAATGGGTGATACGCTGAGGAGTGTCCTTTGTGAATATGTGAGTGTGAGTGTAGTGTTTGTGCATGCAGCATTGTGTGAGTGTCCTTTGTGCAGCATGCATCGTTGGTACCTAATATAGCTAATACATACCGGTGAAGGACAATCTTTAAAATTTTTACTTTTTTTTTTCTAAGCAATATATTAAATTTAAAGTCATCTTTTTTAATGACTTTTTCAAATAAAAATAAATATACAACTAGTATAAAAATAAAAAAATATTTAATTATTTGGATAATGTATTAGTATTCAGATTTGACAAATATCATTTACTGATCTTTAGTCATATTAAAAAATATATTGTAAGTGTAAATATATATATATATATATATATATATATTGATATTATTTAAATAAAAAATATTAAAGGATCATCAAAATTTATTATTTTTTATTATCAATTAACTATTAATATTTAAAAGTATAGGTTAAAATATATTATTCGGTTATTAAACTAAAAAAATTTAGTTAATGGCTAAAAATAATAACAAAAAATTATAAATTCTGATGATTCTCTATTATTTTGTTTAATAATTATTTTCATATTTTTAAAATAACTATCAATTATACATATGTGTGTATCCACCAAAAAGAACAAATGCTATGATATTTCGGTTTAATTAACAAGTATAGGTTATTATATGCTGTTAGAAATAATAATAATAATAATAATAATAATAATAATAATAATAATAATAATAATAATAATAATAATAATAATAATAATAAGTTTTTTTTATCATCCTATTTATTTGGAATAAAAAATTAAGTACAAAATATTTTTTTAAAGATGACATGTTAGGAAATTATTTGATTTCCTAACTTATTTGTGGACAATACATATATTAATTATAATCACAAATTATGCTATTTCAAATTAAATGACTTACGGACACTAAAAAAAATTAAATGACTTATATAATGATGATCTCATTTATTGTTTTAAATTCTAATTGAATAAGTCATTATTACTTTTGATTTGGAATTAAATGAGAATAAAACCGGATATTATCTTTTGTTCCTTAGATAATTATCTTTTTGAATTTTAGATATATTATCTTTTGGGCTTTAGATACTATTTTATTTGAGTTTTAGGGTTTAATAGGTGTCATGCTCAAATATAAATAAACCTTCAGGGTTTCGGTCCCCAATATACCAAAGCCACCTTTGTTACTCTTTTCCTATCAAAAGAGTTGCAGTTCAGCCTCCTAGGAATACAGAAGGCTTTGGTTGAGGAAGATCGAAAGAACCACAAGATCCAAATTCTTCCATCAATTTCTAACTCTTATGAGTAAAGGTACGCTTCCGTATTATGATATATTTTTTGTGATTCAATATGGATGATCTGGGTTATTGAAATTAATTTATTCCAACATGACATCCTATTTAACATTATTCAATTTCTTATACATATACAAGTTAAAGCAAAGAAGATAAATAATATAATGAAAATTTTCTCATTAATAAGAAAAATGAGTTTTATTTTGAGATTATTGCTAACTAATATCATATATATTTTTATTAGTAACTACATAAAACTACCTAGTCTATGATTTCAATTTTCTTATTTTTGCTATATAATTTTATATTTTTTATGTATAAAAAATTAAGGTTACTTATATTTACAGTAAATTTTATGTTTAATTCTTCAATTATTTAATATATACATGATGAATAATTGGCTAATGTTGATTTAAAGGCAAAAGCAAAAAAAATATCGATCATCTAATATATATATATAAAGATGTTTGAAATATTAGGATTATACTCATAATGTATTGGCTTTTTTTCTAAAAAAAATATAAAACATTTAGCATGTTTGTCCTATCGAGTGAGTGGCGGTGTTGAGGAGTGGTGATGCGCCAGACCACCGTCCTTTTGAAGGACAACGTTTTACTTTTTATTTTTTTTCCTTTGGCCTTTTTTAAAAATAAATAACTATAAATAATAACTTTTCATTCATATGATTTTTTGTACAAATTATTGTTAAATAAGATTTATACTTTATAACATTTAATTTAGATATTTTAATTTTTAAAATAAACTTATGACATATTACAGAATCCAAAAAAAAAATTCTAAAGAAAAATAAGTGAAATAATATTTAGTTGATAAAATCAAAACTATAAATAATCAAGTCATGTTATTTTTTATGAAAGAAAAAATAAAAAACATAATAAATTAAATTGAATAATTTTATTTGAGTTGGGAAAGTGAATTATGATAACATAACATTGTCATGTTTGTAATACTAGGTATTAATTATCTATAAATTTAATAATTAATGCTAATATATAGATAATTTTAAAATATATCATTTTAATTTTTTTATTCGTGTCAATTACATAAATTATAACTTCTATTATGTAAAAAAAAAAATAGATATAACACATATACAAATATATAATATGTGTTGTTCTTTTTTATTTATTTATTAAGACTTAAATATATTGATTCTAATATAGTTATGAATTAAAGTGGCATTATTTAAATTTAAAATTGATATTTCAGTAAAGATTTTTATTTTAACCCATTCAAAAAGTTATGCATAATATGTAACAATTTTAAATTAAACCATTAGGTATAATTTTAAAAGATAAATGATACTACTATTTCTATTTTTTATAATAATGTCATTTTATATATAATTTACATTGTATATTTGTATGATATCATAAAAAAAGAGTAATAATATCAAAATAGAAATGATGATATTTATTCTTTAATTTTAACAGATAATCAAATATTTATATATTATGTTATTTTAGAAAAGAAAAAGAACAAGATCAATTCAAAATAAATAAACAATTGTTAATATGCTATTGAAACAATAGTTCATCATTAATTATATATTTAAATTATTTTTTAATTAATAAAATAAAAAATAATCCATAATTATTAAAAAATACTAATATCAAAATGATGTTTATTATAAAAATATACAAAAATAGAATTTTTTTTAACTTGATTAATTGTTTGAGCAGCTTATAAGCATGAAATCTTTTAAATTAATTTGTTTTTAAATGTGATTACTATTAGCAAGCTTATTTCTTAAACAAAAGTTTACTTATAATTTTTTATTTAATATACAAATATTTAAAAATTATATATATTTTGTTCAATTAATTTAAAATTACATTTGAATATCTAATTAAGCTCCTTGTTCTGAAAATTTTAATATATTTTATTTACAAAAATCTTGCTCTTTATACAATAAATCAATTTTTTTAACTTTAATTAATATTCCAACATCAAATTGAAACAATTTTTTAGCTTTTAGAAAAAAAATATAATTATTTTTTGAATAAATAAAAAAATATTATTTTTTAAATTTGTTTTCTATGGGTATTACATTAAGTAAATTTTTTATTAATTTAAATGAATATGTGAGTGTGAGTGTGAGTGTAGTGGTTTGTGCATTTAGCATTGGTAAAGGATAGTAGTGCATGCATGCAGCATGCGTTGGTAGCTAATACGTACCGCAGTAGTGAAGGACAATCTTTAAAATTTTTTGTTTTTGTTTTTTTTTTCAAGCAATATGTTCTAGAAGAAGTTGAACCATATTAAATTTAAAGTCATCTTTTTTAATGACTTTTTCAAATAAAAATAAATATACAACTAGTATAAAAATAAAAAAGAATATTTGATTATTTGGACAATGTATTAGTATTCAGTTTTGACAAATATTATTTACTGATCTTTAGTCATATTAAAAAATATATTGTAATATAAAAAAATATATTGATATTATTTAAATAAAAAATATTAAAAGATCATCAAAATTTATTATTTTTTATTATCAATTAACTATTAATATTTAAAAGTATAGGTTAAAATATATTATTCGATTATTAAACAAAAGAAATTTAGTTAATGGCTAAAAATAATAACAAAAAATAATAAATTTTGATGATTCTCTATTATTTTTTTAATAATTATTTCTATATTTTTAGAATAACTATTAATTATACATATGTGTGTGTATCCACCAAAAAGAACAAATGCTACGATATTTCGGTTTAATTAACAAGTATAGGTTATTATATGCTGTTAGAAATAATAATAATAATAATAATAATAATAATAATAATAATAATAATAATAATAATAACCGATGGCGACTATGGGATCTCTGCTGATGGAAGTAGCTTCCGTCTCTGCTGCAGTTTCAGGATCTCTATTACTGGCTGTTGTGGAATGACCGATGGCGACTATTGGCCTGGTGGTGTGGGCAACGATGGGGTGCCGGAGTTGGGGTTGGCGTGACTGGTGGCGACTAGAGGACTGGTGGTGATGAGGGAGATAAAAATGCTGGGGTTGGTACTGGTGGTGAGGGTGCGGGGGTTGGCGGATATCACTGGTAAGGATCGACTGCGGGCAAGTGGTGGTCGAATGGAGGCGGTGATGGGGGTGGAAGTGGCTTCGGCGGTGGGATGGGGGTGGGTGGTGGGAATGATTCAGCCTGTAAAGTGGTGGGGGTGGCAGGGGCGGTGGGGTGGCGGTGATGGGGTGGAAGTAGCTTCCATCTCTGCTGCAGTTTCAGGATCTCTATTACTGGCTGTTGTGGAATGACCGATGGCGACTATGGGCCTGGTGGTGTGGGCAACGAGGGGGTGCCGGAGATGGGGTTGGCGTGACTGGTGGCGACTAGGGGACTGGTGGCAACGAGGAGGGTGAAAGTGCTGGGGTTGGTGGTTCGACTGCAGGTGAGGGTGCCGGAGTTGGCGGATATTACTGGTAATGATTGACTACGGGCGAGTGGTGGTGAAATGGAGGCGGTGATGGGGTGAAAGTGGCTTCGGCGGTGGGGGTGGGGCTGGGTGGTGGGGATGATTCAGCTTGTAAAGTCTGGGGTGGCAGGGGTGGTGGTGGGGTAGAAGTGGCTTCGGCAGTGGGGGTGGGGCTGGGTGGTGGGGATGATTCAGCCTGTAAAGTGGCGAGGATGGCAGGGACGGTGGGGTGGGAGTTGGGTGGTAGAGATGATTCAGCCTGTAAAGTGGTGGGGTGGCAGGGGCGATGGAGGTGGCGGTGATGGGGTGGAAGTGACTTTGGCGGTGGTGATGGCGTCGGCGGCAATGGCAGCGATGACGGCAACAGTGAAAATGACGGCAGCGGCAGAGGGGCTGGCGGCAATGGCGGCGGCGGCGGTGCTGGTGGCGGTGGCAGTGACGGGGATGGGGTCAGCGGCGGCAGTGCTGGAGGCTGCGGTGCTCGTGGCAGTATCAGTGGCGGCGGTGCTGGAGGCTGCGGTGCTGGCGGTGGTAGTGGAAGCAGCGGTGGAGGTGGGGCTGGGTGGTGGGGATGATTCAGCCTGTAAAAAAATAAAGTGAAAAAAAAAGTATTGGATCAGTTAAAGGTCCAATTCTAAAATAAAGAGGAAATCAATTATTGTAGATTATGGGCCTTTCTGGAATTTTTTTATCTTTTTTGTTAAATTTAAAAGTATTAAGAGAATCTGACAAAAAAAAAGAGTATTTCCATTATTCTTCTAATAAAATTAAATTTTCTCTTAAAATTTACAAAAAATAATTTCTGTCAAAATAAAATATTATAAATTTTTAAAATATACACATCACTCTTTTCAAATTATATTTTGCACTATAATCAATACTAAAAATATTTTTTTAATAAAAAGTTATAAATTTCTAAATAATATTAATACTTTCTAAACTTCTAAATTTTTAAAGTAATAACTTACTTTTTTTTTATCAGCCATGAAGAGAGGAACGGAATCAAATTGTGTGGAGAGAAACAATAAAAAATGAAGAGAGGAGAGTTCCTTTTATAAGGTAAACTATGAGAAACAATGAAAAAAATGAAGAGAGGAGAGTTCCTTTTATAAGGTAATTTTACAATAAGACAATGCATTGAGGAAGAGTAATTGGTCTGTTGCTGGAGGGGTGATACGGTGAGGAGTGTTCTTTGTAAATATGTGAGTGTGAGTGTGAGGGTAGTGGTTTGTGCATGCAGCATTAGTAAAGGATAGTCCTTTGTCAATATGTGAGTGTGAGTGTGAGGGTAGTGGTTTATGCATGTGAATATGTGAGTGTGAGTGTGAGGGTAGTGGTTTGTGCATGCAGCATTGGTAAAGGATAGTCCTTTGTGAATATGTGAGTGTGAGTGTGAGTGTGAGAATAGTGGTTTGTGCATGCGGCTGATACGTACCGGTGAAAGACAATCCTTAAAACTTTTGCTTTTTTTTTTCCCCAAACAATATTAAATTTCTCTCTCTTACTTTGCCTTCGTGTTGCTGCTTTTTAGTGATGGGTTTGTTAGTAATTGTTACAATTCTGGAATACGATTTTAAGTATATGGAAGATTGTCTTCTTGAGTTAAGCTTCATAACAAATGAATATGGCTTACAAATAACTTTTGTTAAGATAATATAACAACAGATTAAGAGGCATTTAAGAATGAAGGAGTAGAGAAGAGACAAAAAGTAAAAAACTATAAAGATCACTCCTCAGTTCTCACAAATTTATGATAAGTAAAGAAATTATTTTTTATTTTAAATTTTAAATTTTACATTCTTCAAAAAAATAAAAATTAATTAGTTATATTGACTAATTAAAAATTATTTTTACATATTTATTTCATAAATTAAATTATTATATATGTAAAAAAATGTATTTCACCCTACCTTGCAGATGTAATTTTCAGAAGCAAAAAAATAAATAAAGGGGAAAAAATGCATAGAGGAATTTTTTTTTGGTAACTAAAATGCATTGAGGAATTAAAGAGGAAAAAAAACTTGGTGCTATTGGTAGCTACTTTTTTTGTTTTTGGTCATTGTCTGGGCCGGATAACCTAGCCCAAACAGAGATACATCTGCAAATATTGGTGAGCAATTCACTCCTTCAAAACTGAACCACCAATCCGCGCAGCTCTTGGTTAGGGTTTCTAACTCGGTATCATTAGCCACCATGACTGTCGCAATGGTTGCTGTGATACCCAGCTTTCTGCCTGCTGCATCCTCTTCATCGTAATGTTTGCTTGCATATGTTGATGGCAACCGGTTTCTCCTGTCTGCCTTTCCATAATATCAGTTCACATCTTCTTGACCTTTCTTTTTTTTTTGTTTGAGCCGAATCTTCTTGACCTTTCTATTGGTAGCCACTTGGAAACTAGTATACGAGCTTGATGGGCCATTCTATTTTTGGCCCAATGGCTATTCCTTTTGGGCCTGAATGAGCCACTGTGATTAACTATGGAGAACACAAACCCAGCTCACTCCGAGACAAAAAAAAAAAAAAAGAACTCAGCTCACTCCGTCCCTGGAAAGTGGAAACTAGAAACACGACGACGTATTTCAGCGAAAGATCACCGTTGCGTTTGATTGTTGCAGTGTCAGTGAGGGATCATGGGGTTTTGAAGTTCGCTGCCATTTTTCGGGCTAATAAGATGAACCTCTTTTTTATCCTAACCACAATTCGTAGTTGCCCCCGCCCTCTCAATTATGAAATTAGGGCTATGTTAATGCTTATTATCGATTTGGGAACATTGCCTTTATATTTCATAATTACACTAGCGTTGTTTTTGCGACAAATAAAAATAAAAATTGTTCTGTTTGATTTTGCTACTCTGTAATATAGGAAAACTCCTCTGGCTGAAAAGTTAACAGAATTGGAAATTTTTACGTTATTTCATAGAATTTTAAATGTTTAACTTTAACCATTCATATTTCACCAATTGTGAGAATATATAGCAATGTAATCCTTACTTGACTCTTTTTTATTAAAAGGTTATTGATTAAATTTTATATTTCAAAATTTTTTTGGGGAAAAAATATATTTTTTTAGTAGAATATAGAGCTGTTTTGTAATTTGCTATGGGGAAAAAGAGGATCCTCTATGCTGAATTTGTCTCTAAAGTATAACTATCTTTTAATGGTATTCTGAACCCACTAAATGATTTAAGGGTGCATATTAGAGGAGCCTGATCTTTTTGGTAAGTGGGGATAATTTATTATTATGTCTTATGCAGACTTGTTTGAATGTGTTACAGACAGCTTGAACAAGAGATGGAAACTGTGATTAAAGTATTGCAACCTGGACCCTTGAGAATCATAGAGCATAAGTTTTCTACTGAGGAGATTCGTAAGGCTAATGATACTATCTCTAAGGTTGTGGCCAATTGGCGAACTAATGCGAATTTGCATCCCAAAAATCAACTTTTGAAAGACTATATTCATAAGTGAAATAACTTCAAAGTGCAGGCATATTTTGGCTCTTACATGTGAGGACAGTTTTATTTAAATCCTCTAAACGTTTTTTGAGTTTTGCAAATTCCTTTCTTTACTTATTTATGATGTTGTATTAAACATGTGAACTTTGGTACACGTAGCATTAGTTATTGAATTATGTTCACTATTTCACTATAATGAAGATCTTTAGTGAATGAGAGTGAGGTTAGTCGTTCTTCTTTTGTTATTTAAGTTCATCTATTAGTTTATTCTTGGAGGTATATGATGTTAAAATTAGGTTACATTTGCCTTATCTGACTAAAGAATGACAAGGAATAAAGTTCTGCTTAGTCGTTTAGGTAGTGATAGCACCAATAAGAAACGATTTAATACACCATTAAGAGCGCCTAAGAGACATAACTTTTGCGAAAAAAACTAATTAAATATAAAGAAAAAGGTGTGAAAAAAAACTGCTCTCATTCATTAACAAAATACAATTTAAGAAAGGATAAGGGTAGTTAGATATGAAGTTACATAACTATATGTAACAACATTAAATTCAATCCAAATGGATGAAATTAACCTTCCTTTAAGCGTACTAAATGTGTAATCACCGTAACCTACGGTTGTCATGGAAATTATAGTCAAATAAAAATTATCAAAAACACTTATATCCTCTAACAAACAAGCCATAATTGTTCCATTACCAATGACTAAGAAGACCATAACAATGACTAAACAAATTTTTGCTTTTTGGACTAACTTATTCTCAACTACCCATCCATTTGGTATGCACGGTGGAAATATTGTAATAATGTATGGTTCTAACCTTTTAAGAAGATGTGGTATGAAGCTTTGAAGAATATTAGATGCAAAAGAGCAACAAAGAGACACAAAAATAGTTCCTATTTTACTCCATATAGAAATAGGAGTAATATCACCATAACCTACAATACTTAATGTGACTAAGGTAAAATAAAGAGTATCTACAATTTTTTTTGTAGATTTAACCTTAAACTTCTCCTTCAATTTAATTTGATGATGAACAAATATTATTAACTTAATTAAAATACAAAGCTGTTAATTTGATTTTAATTCACATGTATTGATTGATAATTTTGTTGGTGCAGATTTTGCATATGGACCGAACAGAGAAGAAAAATGTTGCAAGCCCAATTATATTGAAAACACATTTAGCATTGATACAAAATTATTTTGATCCTTATGGCTGAATTTTTGTTTTATTATTTGGGTCAGAATTTGTGATACAAGCCCAATTGAAATTCTGGCTCCAAGATCATTAAAGTTAGTCCGAAATCAAAAGGAATTGGGCCAGATTAGATTATTATTGCTACTAGCCCAATTATAATCTTTGCTAAATGATCCAATACTTGGTCCGAATCTAATTGAGAAAGAAAGAAAATGTTTTGTTTCAATGCTTCCAACGGATCTCATTTCTTATTTTAGGATGGATTTCAAAATTTAATTTGCTAGCATTAGAAACATAAATGAGAGAGAAAGTGATTTGATGGCTTTAATGTAGCTTACACGCTACTACACAAAAGCATGGGGAGTTGATCTTAATTAATTTATTTGTGATAATACTCATTACTCATAGCTTTGTCTTTTCTCTCTTCTCTCTCTACTCTTTCTTCTTCAAGTTTCGGTCACTTCAATAGAAATTATGGAAGCCATCAGAAGCTACCAACAAGAAGAAGAAGCAGCTAGTAACAAGACCATTACAATGTGACAAGAAAAAGAAAACAAAAAGTATGCGGTGGCTAAGATTCTCATCACTTGTGGTAAGATTTGGTGAAGAGATCTTGGCTTCTTCATACCAAAAATGGTTGAAGAAGATTTTGGTCAGAGAAGAAGATCCTTGGAGGGATGGCTTGTCTCTGATCTTGCTCAACCACCACAGGAGGTAGCTACAATGGCTACGTGATGGAAGAGGCAGAGATTGGAGCAGATGAAGCTATCATCATCATGAAGCATCAAGGGCCAGGAGTTCATCTTGGAGAGCAAGGCAAGATGAAGGGCTCGGATTGATGAAGATTAGTGACCAAAGAAGGACTAGAGGTAATTGCATGTTGGGTTTTGCATGGGTTATCTCTTCTCTCTTTCTGGCCGAACCGGTTTGCTTGAAGAAGAAGAAGATTAGCTTGGTTTGTTTGGTTTTAACCGTGGAGGCTTCTCCCTATAAGTAAGGGTGAACAGCCAGGGTTTGAAGCAAGGAGTGAGAGTGCAAAGTACAGGGTTCTCAGAGCTACCTAAGCTAACAGAATTTTTTCTTCTTCAATGTTCTTCATTTTGTATTTTTCTGTTTAATTTTGTCTGTCTTGAGTCTCATGAAAAAAAAGGCAAACAATGAGGTTTGTATGAAAAAGCCATAGAGCGGAAAAAGGCAGAGAGTGCAAAATTAAAAGAAAAAGCCATAGATGTCCATAGAGGTCCTTTGTACATCTGTGTTGTGTTTCATGATTCTGTGGGAATCCCCTTGTAAGTTGGGTTAGCACTTAGCAGTTGAAAATCTTGGCAGTAACCAAGTCAAGTTCAGGATTGGGGTTTTAGATTCTGGACTTGTCTCGGATAGGAAGGGTAGTTCCTAGGGAGATTTGGTGTTTGTAATCAAAGATGATTATAGCGAAATTTCATCATTGTTATGATGGAGATTGGATGTAGGCTGCACTGCACTTAACAGCTGAATCAGGATATATCTGGGTATAATTTTCTCTCTCTTCTACTCCATTTCTGTTTCTGCTGCACAGGAGATAAAACTAAAAAATATCTCGTGCTGGGTCACGAGATAAAAAGAAAAGTCTCGTGGTTGGGTACGAGACAAAAATAAAAAAGTCTCTAGAAGTTGTTTTAAAGACCAGCAAGTGTTACCAAGCAAAGAGGGGCTAAGATTCAACCCCCCTTTTCTTAGCCACTAAAACCATCAATTGGTATCAGAGCTTAGTCTCAAAGAGATCAAGCTTTGCAGCTTGGAAAAAAGATCCAGATGGCAGAAAATAGTGGCTCAACTCTGGTGTCCTATAATCTGACAGAAGGACAATCAAGCAACAAACCTCCTCTCTTCAATGGAAAAAACTACACCTATTGGAAGGAGAGAATGAAAATTTTTGTGCAACCAGTAGATTATAGAGTATGGAAGATCATACTTGAGGGTCCTCAGTTTCAAACCACTACGAGTGCTGAAGGAGTAATATTACTCAATCCAGAAGCCAGCTGGACCAAAGAGGACAGAAAGAAGGTGGAGCTCAATGCCAAGGCTATCAACTTGTTCAACTATGCTATCAGCTTTGAGGAGTACCGACGAGTATCACGATGCACAACGGCAAAAGAAATCTGGGATAAACTTCAAATCACTCATGAAGGAACCACCATAGTAAAAAAAACAAGGATATACATATTGAACAGAGAATATGAAATGTTCTCAATGAAGGAAGGAGAATCGATAGATGAAATATTCGAAAGATTCAACATCATCATTGTTGGCTTGGATGCTATGGGAATTACGTATCCTGATTCTGTGCTTGTGAGGAGAGTCCTAAGATGTCTTACAAAAGAGTGAGAAACAAAAGCTTTAATCATATCTGAGAGTAGTGGTTTAGATTCCATGATATATGATGACTTGAGAGGAAACTTACTTGCTTTTGAAAATACTTATTTGAAAAAAGACTCAAAAAAGAAAGGAATTACTTTTACATCTGTTACTAACCACCTGGATGATGAATCCAGTGATAATTCCTCTAAAAATAAGTTTGTATTGTTTGCCAAAAAATTCAGGAAAATGGTGAAGTTCAAGGAGAGAAGCAAGGGAAGCAGCTCTAAGAAACAAAGGAAGGATCTCAGCAAGGTGACATGTTACAACTGCAAAGAAACTGGACATTTCAAGTCAGATTGCCTTAAGTTGAAGAAAGAAGAAAAGCCAAAGAAGGGTAAGAAGAAAGGGCTGATGGCTTCTTGGGAAGACTTAGAAAACGATTCTGAAGATGAGGAAGAATCTAAAACCAAGTCTCAACCATGTCTTATGGTTGACCACGTTGAACAGGTAATCATTCCTAACCCTGACACTGAAGCTCTTCATCTTATGATAGATCATCTTTCTGAAAAAATAAGATGTTTCTTGCTAGATAATCAAGATCTTGAACAACAAATCACCATCCTTAAAGCAGAAAACAGTTTTCTCAAAGAAAAAGTAAGGGAGGCCGAAACTACTTGTGAACTTGTTGAAGAAAATAAGCAGTTAAAAGCCTAACTTAGGAGCTGTGAAAGTGACTATTCAGTTGTTGCATATGTAAACTATTTTAAAGAAAATGAAGAGTTGCTTAAAGAGGTCAAAAGGCTTAAAGAAGACTTAGTCAAGTTCACTCAAAGTTTTGAAAATCTGAATCAAATCTTGGCTAGTCAAAAACTACTTTATGATAAAGCTGGCTTGGGGTTCTATAAATCTGTTGAGAAACCTTATTTTGAAAACATTGCTTCATTTTCTAATGATACAAGATTTCAAAACCCAACAAGCTTTAACAAAATAGCAACTCCAAGGTTTTGTAGACTATGTAACCGAAATGGATACTTTCCCATTCAATGCTTTTTTGGTGAGAGGATGATAGGTGATAAAGTTTACAAAGTTGTTTTTTATTATAATGGCTTAGGACATAAGAGATGGTTTAACGTGAAAGGATCCAAGAAAATTTGGATACCTAAGGTCACTTGAGCTTGTTTTGTAGGTATGCCTAACATCCAAACGGAAGGAGAATATGTGGTATATGGACAGCGGATGTTCAAGGCATATGACCTGAAAGACAACCTTCTTCATAAAGCTTGATGAATATGATGGAAGATTTGTCACTTTCGGTGATGATGCTAAAGGAAAGATAGTGGCCGTGGGAAAAGTTGGTAAAAGCTTTTCATCTTGTATAAATGATGTTCTTCTTGTAAATGGTTTGAAGCATAATTTACTTAGTGTAAGCCAATTGTGTGATCTAGGATTTGAAGTTATTTTTAGAAAGTTGATGTGTTTGGTTGTTTGTGAAAAAACTAGGGATATTTTATTTGAGACTAAAAGGTGCAATAATGTGTATGGATTGACTCTTGAGGACTTGAAAGAACAAAATGTAACATGTTTTACTTCTCTTGAATCTGAAAAATGGCTATGGCATAGAAAGTTGGGTCATGCTAGCATGTACCAAATTTCTAAGCTAGTTAAGAAAAATTTGGTTAGAAGAATTCCAAATATCAAATTTGATAAGGATCTTATTTGTGATGCTTGCCAATTGGGCAAACAAGTGAAATCCTCTTTTAAATCAAAAGATGGAATTTCAACCAAAAGGCCATTAGAGATGTTACACATTGATCTTTTTGGTCCAACAAGAACTCAAAGTTTAGGAGGTAAACACTATGGTCTTGTGGTGGTAGATGATTACTCTAGATTTGGTTGGGTACTTTTTCTTGCTCATAAAAATGATGCTTTTCATGCTTTCTCAACCCTTTGCAAGAAAATTCAGAATGAAAAAGATTTAAAAATTGCCCATTTGAGAAGTGATCACGGAAGAGAATTTGAAAACCAAGACTTTGAAAAATTCTGTAATGACTTTGGAATTGCTCACAACTTTTTATGCCCTAGAACCCCTCAACAAAATGGGGTGGTTGAGAGAAGGAATAGAAGCCTTCAAGAGATGACTAGGGCCATGCTTTGTGAGAATGAGATTCCTAAATTTCTATGGGCTGAAGCTGTAAATACAGCTTGTTACATTTTGAATAGGACAATTATTAGAAAAGGGTTGAAGAAAACACCCTATGAGCTATGGAAAGGAACCCCTCCAAATCTTAAGTATTTTCATGTTTTTGGATGCAAATGCTTTGTACTTAATAATAAATAAAACCTTGGTAAATTTGATCCAAAATCCTATGAAGGGATGTTTGTTGGATACTCCACCACTAGCAAGGCCTATAGAATTTACCTCAAAGAACATAGGATCATAGAGGAATCCATACATGTCTCTTTTTGTGATTCTAACTCAATTCCCAGTGCTATGATTGAAGATGATACAGATTGTGAAGATGTTGTCAACAAAGAAACCAGTGAAGAAAATCCCAAGTCTACTCAAAATGAAGAATCTGCCAGTTCAGTTTTGTCTCATCAGATTGGAGGAGATATTTCCATTTTGTCTCCTGAGCCAGCAAGAGAAACTGAAACAGTGAGACTCACAGAAGCTCATCAAAGCTCAACACCACTCCGGAAGCCTAGAGAATGGAAGTCCATGAGGGGTTATCCTCATGACTTTATTATTGGTGATCCCTCTCAAGGTGTAACAACAAGATCCTCAACCAAAAGACAATCCGAACCAAGCAATTTTGCCCTCTTGTCACAAATGGAGCCCAACAATGTAAAACAAGCTCTTGAAGATCCATCATGGGTCAAAGCCATGCAAGAAGAGCTTGCTCAATTCGATAAGAATGAGGTTTGGACACTAGTACCTCATCCGGATGGTAAGAAAGTTACAGGTACTAAGTGGGTGTTTAAAAATAAATTAGGTGAGGATGGAAAAGTTGTTCATAACAAGGCTAGACTAGTGGCCCAAGGTTACGATCAAGAACAGGGTATAGATTTTGATGAGTCTTTTGCTCCGGTAGCTAGAATGGAAGCAATTAGGTTGCTTCTTGTCTATGCTACCCATAAGGGTTTTAAAATGTTTCAAATGGATGTGAAATGTGCTTTTCTTAATGGCTTTATTGATAGAGAAGTGTTTGTGGCACAATCCCCCCGGTTTTGAAGATAAAGAATTTCCAGACCATGTTTTCAAACTCTCAAAGGCTCTTTATGGCCTTAGACAAGCTCTAAGAGTTTGGTATGAAAGGCTTAGTGCCTTCTTATTGGAAAATAAATTTCAAAGGGGTACCACCGACACTACTTTATTTATTAAAGCATCTAATGATGATATCCTCCTAGTTCAAGTTTATGTAGATGACATTGTGTTTGGATCGGCCAATGTGTCCTTGTGTGAAGAGTTTGGAAAACTCATGACTAGTGAGTTTGAGATGAGTTTAATGGGAGAGCTAACTTTCTTTCTTGGCCTCCAAATTAAACAAACTCCTAGTGGTACCTTTATTCACCAAGGAAAGTATGCAAAAGAACTTATCAAAAAAATTGGCCTAGAAAGTTCCAAACCAATGGGAACACCAATGCATCCAAACACAAAACTTGAAAAGGATGATGATGGTAAAGATGTGGATAAAATAAGGTATAGAGGAATGATAGGTTCACTCATGTACTTTACCTCCTCTAGACCGGACATTGTTCAAAGTGTGGGTGTATGCTCAAGGTTTCAATCTCACCCAAAAGAATCCCATCTTTCAGCCGTTAAGCGCATCATTAGATACATTAAGGGAACTAGTGATTATGGCTTGTGGTATCCAAAATCTGATGATTTTTATGTAGTAGGATTTTGTGATGCAGATTATGCGGGAGATATGGTGGATAGACGAAGCACATCCGGCATGTGTTGCTTCCTTGGAAGCTCACTCAACATGTGGTCAAGCAAAAAACAAGCCACATTGGCTCTATCCACAGCTGAAGCTGAATATATTTTTTGCATCTGCATGTTGTTCACAACTAATTTAGTTAAAAACGTAGTTGGAAGATTACAAATTAAAGATCAATAGTATACCCTTATATTGTGATAATATGAGTGCTATAAACATTTCAAAAAATCCTGTTCTGCACTCAAGAACCAAGCACATTGAGATCAAATATCATTTATTAGGGAACATGTACAAAAGGATACTATTGATATTCAATTTGTAAAATCTGAAGATCAACTTGCTGACATTTTTACAAACCCCTCTGTGAAGACAAATTCTGCACTTTGAGAAAAAGTTTGGGAATGATTGATTTAAGTTCTATTGATAACTTGTGAAATTTTTGATTCTGCTCAGTTTTATCTCGTAGAAAAGCAGGAGATAAAATCAGGGTGTGTTGGAAGAGCTATGTTTAAGGGGGAGACTGCGCAGAAATTAATTCTTTTGGGCCCCACCAAACTGCATTGACCCCACTCTGACCGTTTTGTTAGTTTCTTTTTGTAAATCACAATCTCCTTTTGTTGTCTCATCAAATCTTGTTGAAAGAGGATGTTGTCAAATCAAATCTTTTTTCTTTTCTCTAATCCCTTGATTCTAGAAAACCACTTTTCAGTTTATTTCAAATAAAAGGAAACTCCCTTGGTTAATAACCACTCATTAATAATCATTAAACTCCCTCCAATTCTCTCTCCACTCCACATTTAATACGTCCCTAACCCTCCCTCATCCCTCACTCAATTTGGTTCTCTTCAACTCTTCCTCTCCCACTTCTCCATTTTCTTTATCATGAAAAAAAAACCGCCCCTAAAAAAAGTGAAAGAATCCTCTTCTCTCAAAAACCTTCCACACCTCAAACTCACACCCACATACATATCCATTCTACCTCTTCATCTTCTCCCTCAACACTATCCAAACACACATACACCATGAGGAGGAAAGTAATAGCAACGAAGACATCTTCAAGGAAAAAGAAGGAGAAGGTTCCCGTGACTGAAGAAGAAGAATCACACACTTCACATCTTCCATCACCGCCGCAATCACCACCAAAGAAGACCACACCCGAACGTAGTACTCAGAAGACAAAAGGGTTCGTTTTGCAAAACACGAGGGAGCCAGCAAACTTGGAGTCATTGGATTTCAAAAACAAGTTCCACAAATTACATTCTCACTTTGATTCGGCCAGGTTCAATTCATATGCCTCCTATGAGTTTCACAAAGAGGTTTTGGAAAAACGCCACCTTTGTGCCACCTATCTAGTCAATCTCGACTCACTCACAAACAAAGGTATCAACGTTGCTCCTCTGTTTGAACTTCTTCAATGGACACAACTGCTTCATATTCAGAAATCGGTCTACCCCGGTTTGGTACGTGAGTTCTATGCCAACATGCAGCTGATTGATGGCACCATCTACTCCTATGTCAAGAAGGTTTACATAACTCTGAACACTGAGGTAATTGGAACTGTCCTAGGCTATACAGATGCAGGGCCAAGAGCTTATATGACTGAGAAGTGGGACTCCCAGGTTGGTGGTCACATACAAAATCGTCCTGCAACATATTTGTGAAAATTTATCTGGCTTGGACGGCACAATTCCGACCCACAAAGCCCTCAGCCCTACGAACTCTCTGCTCCACAGGATCATCACTCACATCCTGACCCCTCAAAATGGTTCCCATAACAGAGTAACCTTTTCTGACTCTTTCATACTTTTTGTTCTTGTTACATCTACTTCTATATCATTTGGTTACCTTATGATCAGACACATGTGGGAATCAGTTAAGAGCACCAAAAAGGTAAATCTGCCTTATGGCATGTTTTTAACAAGTATCTTTGAATATTTTAAAATTGATCTCCTAAATGAAGCTGTAGAAAATAAGGTATCTATGATCAAAGGAGGAGGAACCATGAAGGGAACCAAAGGGAAGAAATCTGTAGCCTCGGATAGTGACTTTGAGAGTCGGCCTGAGTTCTCCAAGACAACCGAATCAATCAAAGAAATCCCCACTGATTCACTAACATGTCGGAGCTAATGGTACAATCCTATAAGGCAGCCCGCAAGCAAGCCTTTGAACATGAGAGGACGTGGATCAGGTGCAAGGATAGGGTGAGTCTGATGTTACAAAGCTTTGAGGAGGAGTTGGGCGCTGCTAGTGAAGAAGAGGCTGATGAATTTGAATTCCACCTATCTGATGATTAATTACTATTTTTTTTCTGTTTGTTGATATTTGGCTTGTTCCGGCTCAATCTGATACTGTAGTATTTTATTTTGGTACTATAGACATGTGTCACTGTGAAACACTCTTGACACTTTGGGTATATTTTGTATATTCTGTTTTCTATGTCATCTTTTGCAGGTGCCCCTTGATGCCAAAAAGGGGAGAAATGCTGGAAAATTGAAATTAACATAACAGAGGATGAAATTCTTTTGTGGATTCATGATCTCCCTTGTTTCAATATCTTGTTGTGATGATATGTTTGATGTTGATAATGCATATGTTCTATCTTGATTGCTGTTGCTTGATGTTTGTAATTTATTTGATTTATCTTGGTAAAATATTTGTTTGTGATGCATTTGACTTACCTTGATAAAATGTTTGTTGTTTTGAATTTATTTTTAGCAGTTCCTTTAAGCTGTGATATAAAAATAAAGTTTGATAGTTACTATGGTTTGAAATGATCATACTTGATCAGAAATATTTTTCTTGCTATGATTAATTTGTTCTGATTTGTTAATTAGGAAATATTTTCAAAATAGCTTGAAAAGCAGCTTCAGGAAAACATCAATTTTTGTTTGTACCCAATTGTTTTGTATGAGTTTGAACAGAAAATTAATTTATGATAACAAATGAGTTTTGTTTATCAATCCAATTCTACTCATAAATCAAGCATTCAATAATTTCAAAATTAATATATTGAATAACATAGTTGCCTCAAGCTTGATTTTAAAGTTACAAGTATAAAGCTTCCCTTGGTAAAATAGCATATATTAAGGGGGAGCCTTGTAACATTTGGAAAGGGAAGAAATACTAATCTATAAAGGGAGTATTCTATACTCTAATCTTTAATTTTTTTCTATTTTAATTTTAATAATGTTTGTCATCAAGAGGGAGATTGATGAGTTTGGAAAACTCTAAATTTAATTTGATGATGAACAAACATTATTAACTTAATTAAAATACAAAATTGTTAATTTGATTTTAATTCACATGTATTGATTGATAATTTTGTTGGTGCAGATTTTGCATATGGACCGAATAGAGAAGAAAAATGTTGCAATCCCAATTATATTGAAAATACATTCAACATTGATACAAAATTATTTTGATCCTTATGGCTGAATTTTTGTTTTATTATTTGGGTCAGAATTTGTGATACAAGTCCAATTGAAATTCTTGCTCCAAGACCATTAAAGTTGGTCCGAAATCAAAAGGAATTGGGCCAGATTGGATTATTATTGCTACTAGCCCAATTATAATCTTTGTTAAATGATCCAATGCTTGGTCTGAATCTAATTGAGAAAGAAAGCAAATGTGTTGTTTCAATGCTTCCAACGGATCCCATTTCTTATTTTGGGATGGATTTCAAAATTTAATTTGCTAGCATTGGAAACATAAATGAGAGAGAAAGTGATTTGATGGCTTTAATGTAGCTTACACGCTACTACACAAAAGCATGGGGAGTTAATCTTAATTAATTTATTTGTGATAACACTCATTACTCATAGCTTTGTCTTTTCTCTCTTCTCTCTCTACTCTTTCTTCTTCAAGTTTCGGTCACTTCAACAGAAATTATGGAAGCCATCAGAAGCTACCAACAAGAAGAAGAAGAAGCTAGTAACAAGACCATCACAATGATGGCAAGAAAAAGAAAACAAAAAGTATGTTGTGGCTAAGATTCTCATCACTTGTGGTAAGATTTGGTGAAGAGATCTTGGCTTCTCCATACCAAAAATGGTTGAAGAAGATTTCGGTCAGAGAAGAAGATCCTTGGAGGGATGGCTTGTCTCTGATCTTGCTCAACTACCACAGGAGGTAGCTACAGTGGCTACGTGATAAAAGAGGCAGAGATTGGAGCAGATGAAGCTATCATCATCATGAAGCATCAAGGGCCAGAAGTTCATCTTGGAGAGCAATGCAAGATGAAGGGCTCAGATTAATGAAGATTGGTGACCAAGGAAGGACTAGAGGTAATTGCATGTTGGGTTTTGCATGGGTTATCTCTTCTCTCTTTCTGGCCGAACCGGTTTGCTTGAAGAAGAAGAAAATTAGCTTGATTTGTTTAGTTTCAACTGTGGAGGCTTCTCCCTATAAGTAAGGGTAAACAACCAGGGTTTGAAGCAAGGAGTGAGAGTGCAAAGCACAGAGTTCTCAGAGCTACCTAAGCTAACAGAATTTCTTCTCCTTAAATATTCTTTATTTTGTATTTTTCTGTTTAATTTTGTCTGTCTTGAGTCTCATGAAAAAAAGGCAAACAGTGAGGTTTGTATGAAAAAGCCATAGAGCGGAAAAAGGCAGAGAGTGCAAAATTAAAAGAAAAAGCCATAGATGTCCATAGAGGTCCTTTGTACATCTGTGTTGTATTTCATGATTCTGTGAGAATCCCCTTGCAAGTTGGATTAGCACTTAGCAGTTGAAAATCTTGGCAATAACCAAGTCAAGTTCAGGATTGGGATTTTAGATTCTGGACTTATCCCGAATAGGAAGGGTAGTTCCTAGGGAGATTTGGTGTTTGTAATCAAAGATGATTATAGTAAAATTCTATCATTGTTGTGACGGAGACTGGATGTAGGCTGCACTGCACTTAGCAGTTGAACTAGGATATATCTGGGTGTAATTTTCTCTCTCTTCTACTCCATTTCTGTTTCTGCTGCACAGGAGATAAAATTGAAAAATATCTCGTGCTGGGTCACGAGATAAAAAGAAAAGTCTCGTGGTTGGGTACGAGACAAAAATAAAAAAAGTCTCCAGAAGTTGTTTTAAAGACCAGCAAGTGTTACCAAGCAAAGAGGGGCTAAGATTCAACCCTCCTTCTCTTAGCCACTGAAACCATCAAACTTTTTATAATAAACAAATTAAAAATATGTAAACAATAATGTATTAAAGAGTTATATCTAAAAGAATATTTTAATTATATATTTATTAATTTTTTATTTCAAATAATTACAAAATTTAAATTGATTTCTTTAATTATTCTAAATAATTTTTTAATTTTGAATAAAGAAATACAATTAAAAATATTTTTTTAATATAAAAAATTTAATATAATAATTCATACTCAATAAATATTTTTGGATTCTTATTTTTAAGATTTTTAAAGTTTAAACAATACATAACCAAACTAATTAATTTAAAATATAAAATAGCAATAATACCAAATAAAATAAATAATTAAAAGTAAAAAAAAATTTAAAATCATATACATCTGCAGAAAATTAACACACACCTGCAGAAAATGTAACGGCATACACATCTGCAGACAAGGTAACCACTAAGATGGTGAATTTTCACCATGAGCTTCCATCTATGCTGCAGGATTGACACCATTAGCTTCCTCCTCTGCTGCAATTTCAGGATCTCTATTACTGGTTGTTGCGATTTGATCTAAATTTTAAAATTCTAAAGATATGATAACTAATTTAAATCAGATTTGATCTTATTAGATTAGATCATATTTGATTTAAATTTAAAAATTCCTAAATACTACTAAGCAAATCAAAAGTAAATCAAATCTTCCAACAAACTCTAACAACGAAACAAACCAAAATAAATGCCTAAAAATTCGAAAATTAATAATAAATTATGCCTCCCATTAAATTTGAAAAGCATTATTGGGCTTCTTGCTGTCTTGACTTAGCCCAATGGGCCTTATGAATTGTTGTCCTTTCAGCACCACTATTTTTGAGACAGACTCTTGGTCTTCTAGATGTCCAAGACTGGCATGGCACAATTCTTCTAGAATTCAGATCTTTGAATATGACAAGATTATCATTCCGTCCCTTAGCTCTAAGATGACGAAAATGTCCTCCTAACCACATATCATCTGGCGACTACAGGACTGGTGTTGTGGGCAACGAAGGGGTTGCCAGAGCTGGGTTGGCATGACTGGTTGCAACTAGGGGACTGGTGGCGACGAGGTGGGTAAAAGTGCTGGGGTTGGTGGTGAGGGTGCGGGGGTTGGCAGATATCACTGGTAAGGATCGACGGGTGAGTGGTGGTGGAATGGAGGCAGTGGGGTTGGCGGTGGAAGTGGCTTCGGCACTGGGGTGGGGCTGGGTGGTGGGGATGATTCAGCCTGTAAAGTGGTGAGGGTGGCAGGGGCGGTGGGGTGGGTGGCAAGTGGTGAGGATCGACTGCGGGCGAGGAGGGGGTGAGGGGGCGGGGGTTGGCAGATATTACTGGTAAGGATCGACTGCGGGCGAGTGGTGGTGGAATGGAGGCGGTGGGGTTGTTGGCGGTGATGGGGTGGAAGTGGCTTCGGCAGTGGGGGTGGGGCTGGGTGGTGGGGATGATTCAGCCTGTAAAGTGGTAGGGTGGCAGGGGCGGTGGGGTGAGGGCTGGGTGGTGGGGATAATTCAGCCTGTAAAGTGGTGGGGATGGCAGGGGGTGGTGGGGGTGGTAGTGATGGGGTGGAAGTGGCTTCGGCGGTGGTGATGGCATCGGCGGAAATGGCAGCGATGACGGCGGTTGTGACGACTTCGGCGGCGAAAATGATGGTAGCAGCGGAAATGACGGCGGCGGCGGAGGTGCTGGCGGCAATGGCGGCGGCGGCGGGGCTGGGGTGGCGGTGATAGGGTGGATGTGGCTTCGGCGGTGGTGATGGCGTCGTCGGCGATGGCAGCGATGACGGCAGTGGTGACGGCTTCGGCGACAATAATGACGGCAGCAGCAATAATGACGGTGGCGATGGAGGGGCTGGCGGCAATGGCGGCGGCGGAGGTACTGGTAGCGGTGGCAGTGTCGGGGATGGCGTCGGGGATGGCGGTGCTGGAGGCTACGGTGCTGGTGGCAGTGGCGGCGTCGGGGCTGGCGTCAGCGGCGGCGGTGCTGGAGGCTGCGGTGCTGGCGGCGGTAGTGGAAGCGGCGGTAGAGGTAGGGCTGGGTAGTGGGGATGATTCAGCCTATAAAAAAAATAAAGTGGAAAAAAAATATTGGATCAGCTAAGGGTCCAATTCTAAAATAAAGAGAAAATCAATTATTGTAGATTATGTGCCTTTTTGGATTTTTTATCTTTTTTGTTAAATTTAAAAGTATTAAGAGAATCTGACCCAAAAAAAATATTTTTATTATTCTTCTAATAAAATTAAATTTTGTCTTAAAATTTACAAAAAATAATTTCTGTTAAAAAAATATTATAAATTTTTTAAATATACTCATCACTCTTTTCAAATTATATTTTGCACTATAATCAATACTAAAAATATTTTTTTTAATAAAAAATTATAAATTTCTAAACAACATTAATACTTTCTAAACTTCTAAATTTTTAAAGTAATAACTTACTTTTTTTTTTTTTATCAGCCATGAAGAGAGGAGTGAAATCAAAGTGTGGTGGTATTGTAAGAGTTAAAAGGAAGAAGAGAAAAATAAACTCTGAGAAACAATGAAAAATGAAGAGAGAAGAATTCATTTTATAAGGTAAACTATGAGAAACAATGAAAAAATGAAGAGAGGAGAGTTCTTTTTATAAGGTAATTTTACAATGCATTGAGGAAGAGTATTGGTCTTTCTGGAGGGGTGATACGCTAAGGAGTGTCTTTTGTGAATATGTGAGTGTGAGTGTAGTATTTGTGCATGTAGCATTGTGTGAGTGTCCTTTGTGCAGCATGCATCGTTGGTAGCTAATAAAGCTAATACGTACCGGTGAAGGACAATCTTTAAATTTTTTGTTTTTTTTCCAAGTAATATATTAAATTTAAAGTCATCTTTTTTAATGACTTTTTTAAATAAAAATAAATATACAACTAGTATAAAAATAAAAAAGAATATTTAATTATTTGGACAATGTATTAGTATTCAGTTTTGACAAATATCATTTACTGATCTTTAGTCATATTAAAAAATATATTGTAAGTGTAGAAAAATATATATATTGATATTATTTAAATAAAAAATATTAAAGGATCAACAAAATTTATTATTTTTTATTATCAATTAACTATTAATATTTAAAAGTATAGGTTAAAATATATTATTCGATTATTAAACTAAAGAAATTTAGTTAATGGCTAAAAATAATAACAAAAAATAATAAATTCTGATGATTTTCTATTATTTTTTAATAATTATTTCTATATTTTTAAAATAACTATCAATTATATATATGTGTGTATCCACCAAAAAGAACAAATGCTATGATATTTCGGTTTAATTAACAAGTATAGGTTATTATATGCTATTAGAAAATGATAATAATAATAATAATAATAATAATAATAATAATAAATTTTTTTTATCATCCTATTTATTTGGAATAAAAAATTAAGTACAAAATATTTTTTTAAAGATGACATCCTATTTAATATTATTCGATTTCTTATACATATACAAGTTAAAGCAAAGAAGATAAATATTATAACGAAAATTTTCTCATTAATAAGAAAATTGAGTTTATTTTGAGATTATTGCTAACTAATATCATATATATTTTTATTAGTAACTACATAAAACTAGCTAGTCTATGATTTCAATTTTCTTATTTTTGCTATATAATTTTATATTTTTGATGTATAAAAAATTAAAGTTACTTATATTTACAGTAAACTTTATGTTTAATTCTTCAATTATTTAATATATACATGATGAATAATTGGCTAGTGTTGATTTAAAAGCAAAAGCAAAAAAAATATCGACCACCTAATATATATATATATATAAAGATGTTTGGAATATTAGGATTATACTCATAATGTATTGACTTTTTTCTTAAAAAAATATAAAACATTTAGCATGTTTGTCCTATCGAGTGAGTGGTGGCGTTGAGGAGTAGTGATTCGCCGGACCACCGTCCTTTTGAAGGACAACGTTTTACTTTTTGTTTTTTTCTCTTTTGGCCTTTTTTAAAAATAAATAACTATAAATAATAACTTTTCATTTATATGATTTTTTGTACAAGTTATTGTTAAATAAGATTTATACTTTATAACATTTAATTTAGATATTTTATTTTTTTAAATAAACTTATGACATATTATAGAATCTAAAAAAAAATTCTAAAGAAAAATAAGTGAAATAATATTTAGTTGATAAAATCAAAATTATAAATAATCATGTCATGTTATTTTTTATGAAAGAAAAAATAAAAAACATAATAAATCAAATTGAATAATTTTATTTGAGTTGAAAAAGTGAATTATGATAACATAATATTGTCATGTTTGTAATACTAGGTATTAATTATCTATAAATTTAATAATTAATGCTAATGCATAGATAATTTTAAAATATATCATTTTAATTTTTTTATTTGTGTCAATTACATGAATTATAACTTCTGTTATGTAAGAAAAAATAGATATAACACATATACAGATATATAATATGTGTTGTTCTTTTTATTTATTTATTAGGACTTAAATATATTGATTATAATATAGTTATGAATTAAAGTGACATTATTTAAATTTAAAATTGATATTTCAATAAAGATTTTTATTTTAACCCATTCAAAAAGTTATGCATAATATGTAACAATTTTAAATTAAACCATTAGGTATAATTTTAAAAGATAAATGATACTATAATTTCTATTTTTGATAATAATGTCATTTCATATATAATTTACATTGTATATTTGCATGAATTCATAAAAAAAGAGCAATCATATCAAAATAAAAATAATGATATTTATTCTTTAATTTTAACAGATAATCAAATATTTATATATTATTTTATTTTAGAAAAGATAAAGAACAAGATCAATTCAAAATAAATAAACAATTGTTAATTAATATGTTATTGAAACAATAGTTCATCATTAATTATATATTTAAATTATTTTTTAATTAATAAAATAAAAAATAATCCATAATTATTAAAAAATACTAATATCAAAATTATGTTTAGGGCAATTTACCCAAATAAATAAATTGAGTGAATCCTTTACCTAAATGCACGAAATGAAAACTTGTTACGCGCATGTGCATTTTTATTATTATGTAAACCGTGGTAGCCAACCACGGTTTCTAATTTCTACCTAAACCGTTGCTACCAGGGACGGATTATGGTTGGAACACATTAGGCATAAACCGTGGTAGCCTCCCACGGTTTATGAAGAGAATTCATTGATCATAAACCCTCCTAGCTTCCCACGGTTTATGAAAAGAATGGCTTCAACTTAAACCCCCTAGCTTCCCAAGGTTTACATATTAGGTAGTATAAATACATAAACAAACATATAAAAGTGATTCAATTAAACATATAAAATAAATGGACTTACTCAGATGAATTTAGTACACTAAACAAACATGTCGACATTCATTGACTTAACCAACCTTACATTACTCAAATTAAGAGTGCCTAATACAACTTAAACAACAACGACGACCCAATAAACCAGTGACGGAGTTTAGTTCAGACAAGGGGGGCCATGGCCCCCCAAACTTTTTATAAAAAATTTAGTATTATTTTTTCAAAAGATAAAAAATAATTCAATTGATTTAAATACTTTACTATGACTTAAAGTATCTAATAAGTTCAATAAACAACACTCTCTCTATCTTTAAGTTCAAATATAAAAAATTAGATATTTTTTATTTATTTAATTTAATATTATTTTATATTTTACTATTTATTTAATTTAATTTTTTATATGATAAAAAATAATAGAATATTCAATAAATATTAATATTATTGTATTTGTATAAATTGATAAAAAAATTTAATAAATATTATAAATTTTAAAAGTGTACTAAATTTAATAAATTTAATAAATTTAGTACACTAAACAAACATATTAAATTTTTTAGTACACTTTTAAAATTTAAATACTTTACTATGACTTAAAGTATTTAATAAGTTCAATAAACAACACTCTCTCTATCTTTAAGTTCAAATATAAAAAATTATATATTTTTTATTTATTTAATTTAATATTATTTTATATTTTATTATTTATTTAATTTAATTTTTTATATGATAAAAATAATAGAATATTCAATAAGTATTAATATTATTGTTCAATAAAAAATTTAATATGTTTGTTTAGTGTACTAAATTCATCTAAGTAAGTCCATTTATTTTATATGTTTAATTGAATCACTCTTATATGTTTGTTTATGTATTTATACTACCTAGCATGTAAACCTTGAGAACCTAGGGGGTTTACGTTGAAGCCATTCTCTTCATAAACCGTGGGAGGCTACCACGGTTTATGCGTAATGTGTTCCAACCATAATCCGTTCCTGGTAGCAACAGTTTACGTAGAAATTAGAAACCGTGATTGACTACTAAAAATGCGCATGCACGTAACAAGTTTCTATTTTGTGTATTTAAGTAAAGGATTCACTCAATTTATTTATTTGGGTAAATTGCCCTTGTGTTTATTATAAAAATATACAAAAATAGAATTTTTTTTTATGTTCTCCATCAGTCATCTAGCTTTCCTCGTGCTCCAAATCTTCAACCCCTGTTCGCTGTCACCGATCGCGGTTGCTTCCTCAAGCTCGGCGTCCGTCGTCTTTGTCTGCTCAGCCGCGCTTCCGTCGCCGTTTGTTTGCCGTTCACGTTCGCGTTCTTCGCCATTCGCGTTCGCTCGGCGTTCACCGTTGGCGTTCACTCGCTGTTCACCGTTCGAGTTCGCGTTCGTCTGGAAGCCACGTTGCTCTGCTTCAAACTCTGCCACCAACCCGCACGCTCCACTCAGCCATCGAACTGCTCTCTTTTGTCCCCGCCGTGAGTTCCCTAAACCCGCCACCAGATAATACACTCACACAACACCAATACTCTTCTTCAAACTCTGCAACTTCTGATTTCTATTACAATAAGTAATTATTTGATTTGGTAGTGGTTTGGATTTTTTCATAGACTAAATTAAGTTACAATAGTTATGTTCTCTTCTTTATCACATTGAAATTAAGCTTTGAATTCTCTTATTTCGTTTTAATTTTACCGCACTCAACATGTTTGATGAAATGCTTTAACTATATTTCTGGTTGGTTTTATAATTTCTAGCTTTAGAAACTTAGTAAGTTGATTGCATGTGAAATTAGAATAATTGGATCATAGTAATTAGGAAATTTTAGCTGTACAAATAGCATCTTTGCAGAAAACATGTTAGCATGATGATTCCACTTGCATTAATGTTCTTCTGGTAAATTTTTTAACTGTTATTGTGAACTTGTTAATTTGCTAATGGTTCTTGTGTTCTTCTGTTATTTTTATTTTTTTATATTTTGTTTTGTTGTGATTTTCTGTTCTTGAATTTGTTAAGTTGATTTGCTAAATTGTTGGGCTGCTGTTGTTTTAATTTGTCAAATTGTTTGGTTGCTGCGACTTAATTTGTTGGATTTTCTATTTAGGTCTTGTTCTTGTTTGTTTGCTAAATTGTTGTTGTGTATTTATTATTTATTTGCTGGATATTGGTGATCATTGTCTTTGAGATTATTTATTATGCAGGTTTAGTGTCATCACTGTTTTGGAATGTTTTATAATATACTAATATTTGTTGCTGTTTTGTAATTGCTGGTTGCAGGTTTAGTGTAATTATTGGTTAATGTTTTGGTTTAGTGTTCTCTCTTTTCCAGATTTCCCTTCTCCCTGTATTTCTGCATGTTGCTGAATTGGTAATCAATAAATTTGCCTTTTTGCTGTAACTCGAGACTTTACTAGGATTTGTTAAATGGGAGCTACTCAAATGAAGATGCAAAAAACATCTTTTTATGAAGATGCTTTGTATAAAAGTGTGATTTATTGATTTGGCCACACTTCAAATAAAAACAACACTTTTATAACATATCAAAATCTAACCCTACACTCCATCATCTAAGGGTCAAAAAGAAAAATCATCACATGAAGACAATTATAATATCTTCATGGGAGTACCCACCTTGTTAAATTTGTTGCTGTAACTTGCATTTGTTGCTGAATTTGTTGCTTCCCAGTCACAGAATCAGAACAGAATGCTCAGTCAGTGTTTGATTGATCGGCTTTGCTCACTGATTGTATTTGATGATAAATTTTAAATTGATATTATTTTATTCTAAAACAGTTTTTTCGGTTGAACCACTGGTTAGACCGATTAGACCAATAAACCAGTAAATCAGTAACTAAAGCGATTTAATGACCGGTTCGGTTTTCAGAACCTTAGACTCCTAACAGCGAAGCTCCGACGGACAAAGTCATCATCGCCGGCTCAGTTGGTCGCATTCGTCGCAACGGATCGGTGAAGCTGCTCTAACTTCATCTGAAACAGATGCAGATTTGAAGCACAGAACCAGGTCGCGAGGATATGGACTAGCAGAAGCAAAGCAGCGACTTGAAGCCGCAAGGAGAAGAGGCGAAATTCGGGTCAGATATGCGGGTTGGACGTGTACGGTTCGGATAAAATCAGTTCAATTCTATTCCACTCGTACATTCCAAACACCCTGAGAGGAATTGAATTAAATTGAATATCATCAAGGGAAATGAGGATAGTTGGGTTGACCGGCGGAATCGCATCTGGGAAGAGCACCGTTTCCAATCTCTTCAAGTCCCATGGGGTTCCTGTTGTTGACGCTGATGTCGTCGCTCGTGTATGTTATTTTCTTCTTCTTCTAGTGCTGTGTGTGTTTTTGTTGGGGTTTTGCTTTTGAACTGGATATAATTCTCAAGCGCAGTGAATGTTTGGAATTGGCAGGATGCTTTGAAGAAAGGTAGCGGTGGATGGAAAAAAGTTGTTGCAGCTTTTGGGGAGGAAATCCTCCTTGAAAATGGAGAAGTCAATAGACCCATGCTTGGCCAGATTGTTTTCTCCGATCCTGATAAGCGCCAATTTCTCAATCGGTTATCAAATCTTACTCTTTTTCTCTTCATTTACATGAAATTTGTTAACAATTTTACATATGTGGATTGCTCAAAGCTACTTCTTTTAGTATTTATTTCTACGTGCTCTTATCCTAGATTTTTGGTCAATTCTCTGTCTACGGTTAGAGTAGGCTAAAGTTGAAGACTTAATAATTCTTAACCCGTAGCTAGTATTTTTAATTCAATCATTCCTAAAATGCATCATTTTTGGAATTAGATTGTTGATTTTTTTTTTTTTTGAATTTTCGTTGTGATCATGTTTTAGATTACTGGCTCCCCATATATCTTCTGGAATCTTTTGGGAAGTGGTGAAGCTTTGGCTTAAGGGGTATAAGGTTATTGTTCTTGATGTCCCATTGTTGTTTGAGGCTAAGATGGACAAGTTCACAAAGCCAATTATAGTTGTGTGGGTTGATCCTGAAACACAGATAAAGAGACTCATGGGGAGAGACAAATCAAGTGAGGAGGATGCTGGGAACAGGATCAATGCTCAAATGCCACTTGATGTGAAGAGGAATAAAGCAGATATAGTGATAGATAACACTGGATCACTTGATGACTTGAATGAACAGTTTCAGAAGGTTCTGATTGAAGTGTCAAAACCCTTGACATGGACTCAGTATTGGCTTTCAAGGAATGGAGCCTTGATCATACTTGCTTCACTCACTTCGGGTGTTGTTTTGTGTATAAAAGCACTTTCATAGTCACTTGTGTTCTTCGGAAGGTTAAATTTGAATTTGTAATTTTTAGCATTTTAAAAGATGAATTTGTGTTCTAATTCATAATTATGATGAGGTTGACCAGTGTTTTAACATTGATATTAATGAGAAGGTAGATCTTGGATGTGAAATATGAAAATTCATAATTGAAGCCATTGTTACCTTTTGCTAAAGCCTGCCTGAACCACTAGCTTACAGAAAGTGGAAGATAACTACGTTTCCATTAAGATATCATCGTGTGTTGATATAGATGTTTTTGTTCTCATGTTTAATTTTATGGCTATACTAAACTATTTTGCCAAAAGACTGCATATCCCCTAATATTATATTTCAAATGATTATTAGTTTTAAGTGGAGTCCTACACATTAGTGATGATCCATTGCTCTTTTTGCTAGATACACTAGTAATAGTTTTTTGCAAATTTAACTTTCACTTTTTTATTTATCTTTGGCAACCGTGCATAAACCAGCTAGCTAGCTTCTGGCATGAATAGGTTACTTAATTTTTCCTATATGCCAATATGGCATGGGAGATATCATTTCATATTGTTCATTCTTTTTGCCCTTAAAGGAGTTGATGTAGATTGGACCCACATTCTTCACCATCAAACTTCATGTCTTATACTGTTTGGCACAGCATAGATCTAAGGCATCTGTTCTAATCTTAAGCTTAAAACTGACTAACTTGGAGTGGAATCTTCTAGAGATGCCAGATATTCTTGTATCTAACTAACAATTGACATACTGCTCAATACATATAACTAATTACCTGACATGATATTAAGTGTTAGTGAATGGTATATCAATTGTTTGTTAACTTTCTCTACTTTCCCTAAACTTTCTCTACTTGGGATATTTTTTCTTGATAGGGATAAAATTTTACTCATAACATCCGTTTATGGTGTGCTGAAGTGAAACCTATCTGTTGTGGTCCATTGGTTATACTTTTTTTTTTGTTTGGAAATTAGAGAACTAACTTCTTTTGGTCTAGTAGATATAAGATTAAAAGCAAATCCCTCTACTGTCTTGGCTACTTGAATATTAGAACACACTCTTTTGCTAACCTTACAATAGTGAGTAGTTTACTAGTTTGTTGCAGTTGCTGTAGTTTGTGATTATGTTTTATAAATTGTTTACTCAATATACTTGATGACCTAGTCAGAGCCAACTGTTTTGCAGAGTTGCAGAGTTGTCAAAGTCTTTCCACTTGCATATTGTTTTGTTTTGCAGAAAATGGTGAAAAGATAATTAATTAAACAAAAAATGTAGAGGAAATGAAAAATCAAGCATGTCTTGCCAAAATATGAGAGGTGAATATAGCTCACATCTTCTTACACTCTGAGAAAATCATTTGCCTTCTTTGTCTGACTGATATGAAGAAAGGGTTAGTTCTCATTGTACAGAATGTTGCATCACATAAATTTAAGATGTACAACGTAATATCAACTTATATTTTATTTACGGATTTAGTTAATAATTGCATTTAGAACACCCTTTTATATTGAAAAATAAAAATTTTCAGGATATGAATTAACAAAATCCTCCTTTAGAGTTCACGCATTCTAAACTATTAATGTTTAGGATGGAAATGTACAGATAGTCAAGGCTGACTCTCTGGGAAATTGGGACCATTCTACTGGTTGAAGATTGGCTCACTTATTGTTTGTGAAAATTGTGCTTTTTTTTTTGTTGAAATGTTGTAAAGAGATAGGATCATGATAGCATGGATTGGTTGTGTGATAAATGGCCCCTGAAAATCTGCACTGAAAGTACTACAACTTATTGGTTCATCAGAATTTATTTAAAAAATCTATAAACATTAGTTGGGGACATCATTCATGATTCATCGAAAGGCTGCCCCTTCATAAATACCTCATATTTAAAATATGCATCTATCGGTTATTAACCCCTCACTACTCATCACTCAAGTACCACTGTAAAACTGTAAACTACCAACAAGAATATGAGCATGCTATAAAGAAAGCTGTACCATTTTGTCATGGATTCCCTCCAATCTTCAATGGCTTTGATCATTATAACACATGTTGTATCAAGATATTTGCATATCCACCATCATTATATTCATTTATCCTTTTCATAAGATTATTATTAGTATATATGCTGATAAAAAAAGCCTATGACAAAAGTATCTAATGATAACTCCTTCAGCATTTATATATTGTTATTATATTATGTCACAGATTTGATTCATAAAATTAAAGCCCACCTGATTAGCAAATACTTGTAACCTGAGTTATTAGGGTAGCATCATGAATTTATGGTTGATGGGCCCTAATAATCATATGATATCATATAGGGGTTGTATTCAGTGGAAGCTCTGCAATCCTAGTCAGAAAAAAATGAGTGGTGATGAAGGCCTTAAAACCATCTGATATGACAGATAATAAGATTTCACAAAAGTTTTCATTTTATGCAAAGGAACTCTCTATGCTACTCCACAATCACATATACCTGTTTTTGACATTCTAAGAAAACTTGAAAACATGAAAACAGAATCACATATTTTAAAGTGATCATGATTAATTACCTTAATCCTATCAGAAAGATCTTTATCATTCTTTATGTAATTATATAGTAGATTCAACCTCTCTGATAGCAGTATATGTATATTACTTTAACCATGCACATGGCTTGGCACATGCTACCCCAACTAAAATATAAGCTCATGGTCACGTGAGTGAATCACGTGAGCTTGCTTATGTGTCATGAGGATGCTGCTGAATGCTTAATGGAATGTGTGACGTGGCATCCACACCTAATGAGTGATATGATTTCTTATTTTCTTATATGGTGCCATCTATTATTTTTCTCTTATTTAACTCCACTCTTACTCAATATCTTCCTTGCTCTTCTTGGTTCCTTAGCTTGGTTTCCACTCCAACCAGAACTCTCAAATGGAAGCAGCTAAGCCACCATCTGAAGAAAAAACTCATCATCCTGCAGCTGGAGAAATTCTCAAGTACCAGGTATATACACTATATATATATATATATCTCAAGTTCATGTTCACGTTTTCAATTTGCATGTGTAATACATGCAGTAATATTCAATCATTTTGGCTCTATTTGTTCAGAGATGGGTTCTGAGAGTCTTCATCCACTGTGATGGCTGCAAAAAGAAGGTTAAGAAAGTTCTCCAGGGAATTGATGGTATCCATTATTTTTTATTCTCTTTGTTCATGCAAGTCTTGGTTGATGATGATATTCATTATAATAACAACAACAACAACAACAACAACTAACTATTCATATATATTATTAATTAGGAGTTTATACAACTGAGGTTGATTCTAGGGAGCACAAGGTTATAGTAACCGGTAACGTGGAGGCTGATACTCTGATCAAGAGGCTTCTAAAAACAGGTAAATATGCAGAACTTTTGCCAGAAAAACAGCCACCACCTGCTGAGAAGAACCATAACAAAAAGAAGTCTGGGAAAACCAAGGGGGGTGGTGGTGGTGGTGAAGGCGATGATGTTAACAATGATGAGAAGAAGAATAATGAACCGGCTGGCGGGGATGTTGGTTCCAAAGAGGGTAGTGCTGATGGTGATGAAGGTTCAGACAAAGATGATGAATGTGATGAGGAAGAGGGTGCTACAGCTACTGCTGGTGGTGAAGGTGGTAATAAAAAGAAGAAAAAGAAAAAGAAGAAGAAGAGCAACACCAATAATGGTGATGGTTCTGCTGCTCCTCCCGGAGGAGAAGCAAATAGTAAAGTTGATGATGGTGGTGATGCAAAATCACCAGCAGCAGCAGAAGTTGTTTCTGCAAAATCAGTTGCATCTTCTTTGCCTCATCAACAACCAGTAATTCAAAATGCATATCCATATCCATATCCTCCACCACCACAAATGTACTATTCACCACCTTCTCTACCACCAACACCAGCATATGGATTAAGCTATAACACAGCTTATCCTCTATCAAGTGCTTCATACTATGTTGGGTCTCCTATCATGCCCATGCATCATGCATATGCTACTACATACCCTCACCTCCCACCACCACCACCCTCTCATCCTATCAGCCACTATGTTGATGATGATCATCAGGATCAATATCAAGGTGGATGCTCCATCATGTGACAAGATATATTACTTAATTAGTGGGGGATGGATCTGAATATGTTGTTCTAGTTACTAGTTAGTGTAATAATTTTTATTTTTAGTGCTGAATACCCTGAGGAATGGAAGAAGTTGGGGGGTTAAATTTTGTAATATTCTCTACCAGAGTAGAAATTAACTAGATGGGTAAAAACAAAGTTTTCTAGTTATTGAGTCGACACCATTACATGACATGAAAAACTGTAAGTCGACTTAATGTACAACATAAAATTGAGTATAAATGAATATAAATAACACTTTGTCAAAATAAGAGGAGGCTTTGACAAAATCAAATTGTTGTTTTGTTCAACTTAGTAGCTAATTTTACGGCTTGAAACTGTGACTTTGAGGTCTAAAAGAAGAGGAAAGTCATGCTAAAAGCATAGCTTTTGGGTTTGATGAAGGGAAGGCCAATGCAATAGCTTTAATTTGCCATTCTATTATGTAGGACATGAAATCTTCCTTTCCCTTCTCTATCTTATGTGTAAAGTATTTTTTTTTTTTTTTTTGTGTACTAACTTGTCTTTTTCTTTTCCTCTCTTCCCATCTTGATTGCTAGTTAGTAGTTACAAGCTGGCAACTACTATAACTGATTTTTGCTTATTTTCTCATGCATGTGAGTTTACTTGCTTGCTATGTAAAGTAACTTGGGATCTTTAGTCTTTACCCTTGCAAGTTATTGAAGAGTGAACAGTGTGTATATAATTACTTGCTATGGAAAATGCATGATCGTCTCTTGGAAAGTGATCATGCTATGTATCTCTTTTGATTAAATAATTTGCTCTTTTATGTCATAGAAAGCTTGTTTTGTTGTAGTTGTTGCTAGCTATGCCTACTACCTTTTATTTCATAGGGACCAATATCATGCTTCAATTGCTTCAATTAATTACTAGCTTTTCTTTTAATTTTCCTTTTCTTTTTGCTACTAGCTTATTAGGCAAAAACCCATGTTTTTTGTATTTCATGTGTACGTGTGCAGACTTTATTTTCGTGGGAGAGAGTGAGAGACCACAAATTCAGAATCGGTACCATCAATTTGCAAATTAAATAAATGAAAATTACCATCAATTTGCGTATTAAATAAAATAAAAATTACGTTAAGGTAGGCCATTTCATTAAGTGAGATGGAAACAAGAAGTTAAGAGAAGTGGAACTTTTATGATTGCGCTTATCCTCACTTTACAAACCCAACTGGATATTCATAGTAAGTATTTTCATACATGATGCTTAAAAAATGTTATTTCAATTTAAGGGTTGCAAAATTTGCCGGATTTAAATCTCATAATATACAGTGAATCATTGGTCAACAATAAACTCTTAATCAGAGTTATAATCCGTAATAAATTAGTTCTTAATTTATTAGATTGAAAAATACCATAAACAATAAAAATAGTTTATAAATATTAAATTATTTAATATTCTCCGCTGTTAGTAGATTTTAGAAGACGAGGAGGCAAAACTAAAAAATAACGTTTAATTAGGGGATTAAAACTAAGTCTGAGAGTGAAAAATTAAAATTTAGTATTGTATTTGATAGTCAGAAATTAAATTTAAAATAATATTTTTATCAAAAAAAATTTATAACTTTTCAAATTTTAAATTTATTTTTTAATTTCTAAATACAATACAAAAATTTAATTCAATCACTCGATCTTTATTTCTCAATTTCTCTGTCTCTCAGTCTATCTTTAAAAGATTGTGTGCATCAGTGCATGCAATATCATTATTAGATGTAATATCATTTTCCGTTTCTAGTTTTGTGTATAGTGATATTTAGTCAGCATGTCACGATATCTTCAGCATTAAGCAATAAGCATTTAAAATGAATGTCCAAAAACAGTTAATTATCCTTATATAAGTTATAAAGTTTTATTTGGCAAGTTGGATCCCCACAAATTTCCTTCTTATCTTCCCAAAAAGTTCTAGAAAGCCCCATGGAGTGATGGGGTTAATGAAAGACTTAATTGGATCAAATAAAGAAAGATTTAATTGGATACAATAATCATTATAATATCAATAATGTTAGGGAATCAAGTTCAGCAAAAAATCAGTTAAATATTTTTGGATAAATTTAAAATTTTTATATAATGATACTTATATTAGGTATTATGATATTTTTTTTTTATAAATTAGATGATTTTAAATCTGTTTTTTGATTTATTATGTTTTAGACATTTGAAGAAAGAAAAAAAGTGAAAAGACATTTAATAATACAATAATACATCTCCTCTTAATTTAAATATGATGAAATATTTAATAATCAATATTTTAAATCATAAATAAATAAAACTAATTATTATATTTATAATTAATTAAGTTCTATTTTGATTGATTTAGAATGGATTCATATACTTTTTCTTATAATATAGAATCAATAATGAGTGGGTTAAATTTGTTTGGATTGAATATATCATAATATCATTAAATCAAAAATTATTCTTTTTATATGTAGACTTACGATATGGACTGTGTATGATTTCTTGGTCCCTCTTGCCAGACAATAATGATTTATTTCGAATCTATGGAATGCCCCATTTTCATCCTCTCCAAAATCTCCATTCAGCTTTATCTTCAATCATGGAGGATTTACTTTGCAGCATTTCAAAGTTTCAAGAATTAAAATGAAAAAAAAAAAAATATAACATTATTGATGATTAGATTGGATGTTTTCTCGTGTAAAGAAAAATGAAAGGTCTTAATCATATATTTGCTTTTTATTTTAAAAACTCAAATTTATTTGTTACTATATATAATAATGAAACCAAAGAATTATCATCTAGATGCTCCTATATGCAATGCTGAAATCATTATGACTTCTTAATTACTACTATTTAGTTTGGTTTTTTTACGGTTCTCCCGTTATGAAGATTGAAGAGTGAATATTTGATACTAATAATTTAAAAATGACTTGGATATTTTTGTTAATTTTTTTATAAGGTTAATTGGTTCTAAAGATTTTTCTTTTAAATGAACCTATAATTAGGGCTGGAAGTGAGTCAAGCCAGCTCATGAGCCAGCTCGAGCTCGACTCGTTAATAGCTCGATAAGCTAAGCTCGTGAGCTGGTGAGCCAAGCTTGAGCCTGAAATTGAGCTCATAAATTAAATGAGCCGAGCTTGAACTTGGATAAGCTCAGCTCATTAGCTCGTGAGATGACTCGATTATATATATATATATATATATATATATATATATATATATATAACAATCTTAATTATTTAATATTTATATTTATTTTTTACATATAATTTTAATATAGGACATAAATAAAAAATTTATAATTTATTGATAGATAAACAATATATAAGATTAATCTTTTCAAATATTTTTAAAAATTTATAAGTTATAATTTATTGATATAAAATTATAGATTATGTATTTATGTTTCTCTTATTTGAGCCAGCTCGTGAGTTCGAGCCAGCTCGTGAGCTTTTGGTGAGCCGAGCTTGAGCTTAAGAAATAAGCTCGATTGTTAATGAGTCGAGCCGTGAGCCAAGCTCAATTTTTGTGAGCCGAGCTTGAGCTTGGTCTAGCTCGACTCAGCTCGGCTCACTTCCAGCCCTACCTATAATGTACGGACACTCACATGGGATACACACAATACGAGATACGTTGATACACGAATTTTAAAATTTTATATGACACGAGGACACACATACATAGAAAATATAAAGTATTTTTTAAATAAATTGTAATGATATTTTGATATTTTATTGATATTAAAATATAAATTAAAATTTTTAATATTTTTAATGTCTTATTTAATTATATCAAATATTTAAAATATTTTTTGTTTTAATAAATAATAATATATACTATATCTAAATTTATTTTAAGAATATATGTTAAAAATAAGATGGACACGCTAACACGTGATGGTATTTAGATGTGTTTAAACGTATTCGAAAAATAATTTTTTATTTTTTATTAAGATATGGTTGGACACAACAGACACATATATCGGACGAATATCGATAAATGTCATGTCCAAAATATGTCCGACACGCATACACGACAACTCAGAAAAGTATATATATTTCATAGAAATAAACCCTTTAACAACAGAAGAAAAAATAATAATCTCTAGAATAAAAAAGAAAAAGAAAAAAATGTAAAAGTAATTTCTTAAATGCAATAATGTCCCTAAAGGCCTAAAGAGATAACGATAGTCCACCTAAATCACCTTTCACCAACTGCAGCGACAGTACTCTTCAAATAAATAAAATTACAGCAAAAGTAAAACAGTACAATAATGGAATATCAAAGACATGAAGATAAATATCTAATTATATGTGATTAATTAAATGAAGACAAAAAGAAAATTAGTATGTTTAATTAGAAGTTAACTAGTGCTATATATGTTTAACCGTTTATTATTCTTGTCAAAGGAACCTCTATGCCATTTCTACATGGTTATAATAATTATACATTTTTCGATGTGCCTAGCTTCCAAAGATGGTATTATTACAAGCTAAGGTGGTCTAATTTGATGAATTCAACGAAAATGATTATGAGGTTGAATTTGGGTGAGTTAGCTTTAACTTTGTGCGGTGGGTCTATTAGACTACTACCATTCTCATCATGACCTCCTTTTCTTTTTTTTCCCTTCCATTCTCAAAAATCAATACAAGAGATCATGTATGAAATGTTTTGTTTTTATCTATTCACCTATTATTTATTGTCTTTTTTTTTTTATTTAAATCCTCAACATTTTGAATTTTATTTTAAAAAATAAAATATGATCTTTTATTATTTATTTTATAAATGAAAGTAAAAAAATAAAAAAAAAATCATTCAAAAATAAAAGATTATATTTTATTTTTTTAAATAAAATTTTAAAATTTAAAAAATCCAAAAAAAAATTTCCCTTGTAGTATAACCCGGTTAAAGTCGTCAAACTCTCGATAAATTTATGTATTCAGAGTGTAATACAACAGAAAATACATAGTTTGACGATAACATGTTAGAATTAAACAAAAATAGCTTTTGCAACTTCAAAAACCACCTTTATATTATTATGTATAAAAAATAAAAATCATATTGTGCAACATTATATTACTATGAAGTATGAATTAATAATGTTAGTCCAAGGAAAATAGTCAACATACTACTGAAATATTCTTCACCTAAGATGCATGGACACGACACGGAATACGCGGACACACAAATTTAATATTTTTATAAGATACGGGGACACGATATATATATAAAATAAAATATATTTTAGATAAATTATAATGAAAGTTGGTGAGTTAGACTTAAAGGATTAGCCCAAACGTCAGTGGAAGGTGGCCTCTGACTTGTTAACGCTCGGGAGACGCCGTCCGAATTGTGTGCTTTGAAGGAAAGGGGGGTGGTACCTACAAAAATACTCAAATGCCTAAGTTAGCAAGGGGTTTAACAAGTTTAGAGAATATTGGCATTTAGAGATACCTGAGGGGTGTCAGTGTATTTATAGTGGTGATCCAATAACCACCGTTGGAGTAGTTCCACTTCTGAGGGTGGATAACCGTCCCTTTATCTTAGAATAGTTGAGATATGGCTCCTGGAAGTGGGTTGAGAGGTTTTAGGGGCAGTTATTTACTTGAATAAGTGTTATCTGCCAGCTATCCATCGAGCCCGACTTCTTTGGGAAGGAGTCTGTGTCGAATCCGACCTCTTCTGAGGAGGTCGGCGGGTAAGGATTGGGCCTTTTTGGTTTATTTGGACCTGAGCCATAGTGTTGGGTCAGGGTATGAACAATGCCCCTACTCGAGTTCGATCTCTTTTGCTAATGAGTTGGATTCGAGTATTGAGCTCGGGTTTATAGCCGACGTGATTTTTAAAACCGGCGTGATTTTAAATTTCTCAACCGTTGTGTCTAATCAAACATCGCATCCGTTGGGGTTTCACATTTACACGTGGGAGCAGTTACATTGGTAACGGTGCATTTCTTTAATGATCGTGTCAATTTACCACTATGCCCCTAACGTGTTATAAATACTTTTCCCTCTTTTTTTCTCTGTTTTCTTTTGTCTTCTAAAGCTTCTTTCCTACTCTCTTTGCTCTTCTCATTTCAAAAGAAAAAAACCTTGCTTTCCTTCTCGAAGTGCTTCGTTGTTGCCGTACCTGCTTCTCCTTACTTTCGCAGACAAAGGTTAGTCTTTTTCTTTTCCTCTTATGTCGTTTATGTTTGTGTTTTGTTTTGCATATTGAAGGATTTTTTTGTGCTTTTTTACTATTCCTTTGCTTATAACGCTCGCAAGTTAATTTTGTCGCGCTTGGTGGTTCTTTTATTTTGTCTTTTTGAGGAGAGTCTGCTTTGTCTTGGGGGGAGTCCTGATTCTTGATGATTTTTTTTTTCTTTGTAGGTCTTGTTTCTTTTTCACATACTTTCTTTTATTGGAAAGATGTCTTCCCATATCCCTGAATCTCTGTCAAGGTGGGTAGATGACACCGTGCTTGAGGAGGAACCTCTAGTAGATACCGACTACCTGACCTACTTTGTGTTCACCATAGAATTTGTAGCTTAGAGGCTGATGAGCCTAAATACAAACTGTTGGTCCCGGGTCCTGAAGACCGGGTCTATTGTGGCAGGGTTACTGACTCTGACCTCCACTTTTTCTTTATGTATGATTGCTTCTTTACCCGTCTAGGAGTTTCTTTGCCTTTTTCTAACTTTGAAATGGGAGTGTTGTCCCATTGTCGAGTTGCTCCCACTCAACTTTACCCCAATTCTTGGGGTTTTATGAAAATTTATCAGCTTGTCAGCCGAGAGCTGGACTTTCCGACCTCCACAAAGATCTTTTTTATCTTTTTCATCTGACCAAGCCCTTTAGTGGGCAAAACAATAAGCAGTAGTGGATATCTTTCCGGGCCATTCAAGGTCGAAAAGTTTCTCTATTTTTGACGATTCCTTTCATGATTTCAAAAATTTTTTCTTCAAGATCCAAGCCGTAGAGGGTCACCATCCTTTTTTCCTTGACGAAAACTCCATTCCTCGCTTTCCTCTTTACTGGTTAGAGGCCTCTCCTATAGAGAAGTATGGCCTGGATGACTTAGACAAGGTTGAGGAGGCTGTAGTGGGGTTCTTCCGAGAAGCTTGGGGGAGAGCCCCTAATTTGGATACTAAGAAGTTTGTTCTGGGTTCTCCGAATTTCGTGCAATCCCAGCTAGGTAGTTTTTTGTGGTCGTTTATGAAGATTCCGACTTGTGATGTTTTTCCGACTTGTAGACTAATTGTTTGTTTATTTCTTCTTTTTAGAAATGGTGAATAGCAGATCGAGTGCCTCTTATCAGAAGGTCCAGGACACCAAGAGAAGGGCTCGTGCCCGAGCTGATGTGACTAGGGCTGCTGGCACTCCTCCTCCTCCTCCTCGTGAAGTTGTGGTAACTACTGCCTCTACTCCTCCTCTTCCTCCTCCTATCCCCTCAGTTCGACCTCCTCCCGAACCGAAAAAGAAAAAACGCAAGACCTCAGAGTCTGGTTCTTCTCCTTCTGGGGAAGCTAACTTTGATAGTCCTAAATTCGTCCGGAAGCACATCTTTTCTCATAGCCAAATTGCTATGGATGATGCTTCCCTTCAAAACCATCTTCAGATTCTGGTTCGGGGGGGTGTTCGGACTGCTGGAGTCTGTACTGCTCTTCTTGATATCCTGGACAAAAATTCTCTTAGTTCTTTGGGTTCTTCCCAAAAAACTATTGATGAGCTTCAGGGGAGGATTGCCCTTTATCAAGAAGAGGAAAAACGGCTTCAGGGGGAGGTTGAGTGGTTGAAGGAGAAGTAGGCCCGGCTTCAGAAGAGGGAGAAGAAGCTGGTGGGCCAATGCGCCATGGCAGAGGGCCTGAAGGAGAAGGCGGAGCAAAACTATGTTAAGCTCTTTATTGAGAATATTGACCTTCAGAAGCAGTTGGAGTTAAACCGGGAGGCCTATCAGGACTTGGAGGATTCTGTGGCGGAGAGCTCGGAGGAGGCCTGGAGGATTTTTAAGGAACAAGTCGGAGTTATCGCTCCTGAATTGGACCTTTCTCCCCTCCATCTTGACAAGATTGTTATTGATGGAGCTATTGTCTCTCCTCCTCGTCCTGAGACGGATTCCGAGCTGAAGACTCGTGGGCAAAGACTTATTGAGTCTCCTCCTCATGAGGGGCAACAGGAGGGATTCCTGCTGACGTCTTCAGAGGCTCCGACTTCTACTGCTGAAGAGATCGCTCCAACTTCTGCTTCCGATCCGAGTTCCTCTCCCTTGGATGCCCCCAATCTACCTTCCCAGTGATTCAGCTATGTTAGGGCCCGGCTTGTGGGCCCTTCTTTGAACAATTTTTATTTATTTTTATATTTGTTTGTGTTGGTGGTCCTTGACACTTTTGGCCTTTTTTGGCCATTAGCAAAAAATTACGCTGTTTGATAACCCTTTTTTGGATAAGGGCTTAAAAAATTCTTTACGTGTGCATGCTTCGTTTTAAATCTTTTATTAGGTTCTTATGAAAAACCCTTTTTGGTTTTTGAAAAACCTTTTTACTAGGCCAGCTGTTTTCCTGTCTAAGTTTATCGTGATCTTTTTTCGAAGACTTCGAAACTGCCTTTCCTTCTGAGGGATTTTTCTTATCTCTTTTGTGTTCCTTCAATTTTATTGAATTTGTTTTTGTAACTTAGGTTATTTTTGCGATGCATTTTGATTTTCTCGGATTCTCTGACTAGGTAGTCATTCTAGTGGTTGAGATACTGAGTTTATTATGATCGTCTTTCATAACCTCTTTACACCGTCCTGTACCTCGTCGTTTTATCCTGACGACCACATAGGTCGGTCATGGGATTTTGACATTTTTTTGAGCTTAAGTCGGTGCGTTTCGTAGAATAAACAGTGACAGTAGAGGAATTATACAGAGATGAAATAAATCTAGATGGAGGTAATTTTTTTATCCTTAGCTACTAAGGGATTTTAAGAATTATTACCCCTTAACCTCCACTTTGATACCTCGTTAAAACCCCCTTCAGGAAAACCCTCTCTCTGGGAAAAAACCACGAAGTCGGAAAAAATAATACATCAGGGAGTGGAGTTCGCTTTTAGCTATAGTACCTCTTTATGTTACAAGCATGCCACGACCTTGGGAGCTCGGCTCCACTCAACTCGGAGACTTTGTAGTATCATTTTCCTAGGACCTCACTTATCTTATATGGCCATTTCCAATTAGCAGCGAGCTTTCCTTCACCCGGCTTGTTAACCCCGATTTTATTTCTAATCAAGACCAAGTCGTCTGAGGTGAAGGCTCTTCGAATGACTTTCTTGTTGTATCTGTTCATCATCCTTTGCTTCAGCGCTACTTCTCTTATCTGGGCTTATTCTCGGATTTCAAGGAGTAATTCAAGTTCTTCTTTATGTGCTTGAATGTTGTCGACTTCATCATAGAATCTCACCCTTGGACTTTGCTCGTTGATTTCGACTGATATCATGGCTTCTATACCATAAGCAAGTCGGAAGGATGTTTCTTCTGTTGCAGACTGGGGCATAGTCCGATATGCCCATAGTACTTGAGGGAGTTCTTCAGCCCAAGCTCTCTTTGCATCTTGTAGCCTTTTCTTTAACCCGGCCAGTATGACTTTGTTGGCTACCTCAACTTGTCCATTTGCTTGGGGGTGTTCCACCGAGGTGAACTGATGCTTGATCTTCATGTTGGCTACTAGGTTTCTAAATGTAGAGTCGGTGAACTAGGTACCATTATTAGTGGTGATGGAGTGGGAAACTCCGTACCTTGTAATGATATTCTTGTAGAGGAGCTTCTGACTTCTCTGGGTTGTGATAGTGGCCAATGGCTCTGCTTCAATCCAATTTGTAAAGTAGTCTACCCCCACTATTAGGTACTTTACTTGTCCAGGCACCTGGGGGAAGGGTCCATGTAGGTGCAACCCCCATTTTGCAAATGGTCATGGAGAAGTTATGCTTATGAGTTCCACAGGGGAAGCGACATGGAAGTTAGCATGCAATTGGCATGGCTCACACTTCTTTAGAAACTCGGTGGCATCTTTCTGCAAGGTCGGCTAGTAAAATCTGGCTCAGATTACTTTCCTAGCCAAAGACCTTGCTCCGAGATGGTTCTCGCAGATACCATTGTGAATCTCCTCTAGTACTTCTGTTGTTTTTGAGGTCGGGACACATTTCAATAATGGTGTGGATATCCCTCTTTTATAAAGGATATTTTTTACCAATGTGTAGTTTTGTGCCTCCCTCCAAATTTTCTTGGCCTCTTTTTTCTCTTTGAGTAGGATGTCGAATTTTATGTCTTCGATTAGGGGGTTCATCCATCCGAGGTCTAATCCGGATACCTCAAAGACATCTTGCTTAGCCATTGCTTTTGTGACGAAGGGTTCCTGGAGAGTGATGACAAGTCATCTTAGCCTAGTTTCACTAGCCTTTTTCTTTTGTTTTCGATTGATTTATGCACTTTCTTGAGCCATAAGCAAGCCAAATTGGGTAGATTTCCATGTTTCCTTTGATTCAATCAACCATGTATGAATTAATGCAATTTCATGAGATTTTATGCTATAATTGTCATATATTATGAAAGAATAACAAACTCATGATTTTAAGCAAAGCTTTGATGTGTTTGGTTGATTGATGATAGGTGAAAAGAGTTTTGAATAAGGTTGAAGAAAGAAGGAATGGCTAGGAGCAAGAGAGAACAAAAAGCTTGAGCAAAAGTTTGCCTCAAACTTTGGCTCAAACTTTTAATTGAGTTGAAAACACTCCAGAGGAAAAAAGCTTGAGCAAAAGTTTGACCTCAAACTTTAGCTCAAACTTTTGGGAGAAAAGCTTGAGCCAATGTTTGCCTCAAACTTTTTGGCAAACGTTGGCATCACAAAATCAATACCCTGGAGGAAAAAGCTTGCGCCAACGTTTGAGGTCAAAAATTTTGCTCAAACGTTGGCGCCACACTTGCACACCCTGGAGGAAAAAGCTTGCGCCAACGTTTGAGGTCAAACTTTTGCTCAAACGTTGGCGCCACTCTTGCACACCCTGGAGGAAAAAGCTTGCGCCAACGTTTGAGGTCAAACTTTTGCTCAAACATTGGCGCAACACACATTTACAAGGGGGCCAACGTTTGAGCAAAAGTTTGACCTCAAACTTTGGCTCAAACATTGGTAGCAGCAAAGTGAAGCCATCTGGTGTAAAAAGTTTGAGTAAAAGTTTGACCTCAAACTTTTACTCAAACTTTTACTCAAGCTTTTATGTTTTTCAACCCGGTTCACAATGGATCTTTCTCCAACTCCAAGAGCAATCAACCAAGGCCTTTATCAACCCAATTCCATCAAGAACAAAGGCCCAATTCAAGGCTTGAAGACCATTTTGAAGAAAGTGTATAAATAGCTTAGGGTTTAAGTTTTCGGGGGGCTTCCTTTTAGAATTTTCATAACACTTACAGTAGAGAACTCACTTTACATTTTTGTTTTGTTGTTTTAGAATTCTAGAGAATTGGGGAGGAGAATTGATCTCTCTTCTTCCTGGTTCTTGTTGAGCACTCTTTACTTTTCTTGCTTGGGATCTTAGGTGGAGAATTGAAGAACTTCTATTTCAATCTCACCTTCGGATCTTGTTTAATTTTCTGCATAATCAAAATTCAATTTCTGTTCATTGCTTCTTCTTCTACTCTTTCTGCAATTTACATTTCCCTTGCAATTGTTCTTGCTGGATCTAGGAAGGCAGTGAGATCTAGACTTGGTTATCTAGTCTCTTGAGTCCTGAGATCTACAGCTTTAAATTTCAATTTCCTTGTTTCGTTGCTACACCAAGCTGATTTTCATTTTTATCAAAGATCCGGTTCAATCGAATCCATCTTCTACATCCCTGTTTGTTGCAATTTATTGTTCCTTGTTTAATTCCTGCAAATCCAATTCCCAATTCCCTTTAATATTCAAGCTATTTACGTTTCTTGCATTTTAAGATTCTGCAATTTATATTTCTTGCACTCTAAGTTTCTGCAATTTATATTACTTGCACTTTAAGATTTAGCACGTTTACTTTCTATGCTCTTTAATTTACTGCAATTGTCCCTCTCCCTTTTAAATTTCATGCAATTTAGCTTCTGTCGAATACAAACCACTCAAATCAACTCTTGATTCGCTTGACTAAATCAACCACTAAACTAAAATTGCTCAATCCTTCAATCCCTGTGGGATCGACCTCACTCACGTGAGTTATTATTACTTGATACGACCCGGTGCACTTGCCGGTTAGTTTTGTGTGTTTGGAATTCGTTTTCCGAAAATACACATCAAGTTTTTGGCGCCGTTTCCGGGGATTGAAATAGATTGACAATGACTAAGTGAAGTGGAGATCTAGATCTAGTATTTTTATTTTCTGTTTCTCAAATTTTTGACTAACACGCTAACTGTTTGAATTTTTGCTTAAGCTAACTAAACTTCATTCTGGCAACAAATCGAAGTGTCACTGGTGGTGTTTCTTTTTTTTTGTTTGTATGTCAGGTACAGGGAGAACCACTTCGGTTTTATCTAAAACTGACCAGAGAACTCTTAGAAGGTTAAGAAGAGCTGAAAGAGGGAAAAATATTGTTAGAGAGGAAGAATCTGAGGAAGAATATCACGAGATGGAAGGAGATCCATCTAATCCAGGAGGAGGGGTTAACAATAACCCACAGCAGAGGAGAGTATTGGCCTCCTATACATTTGCAAATGCTAGACATTGTGGAAGCAGCATTCTCACCCCTAATGTCAATGCAAATAACTTTGAACTGAAGCCACAACTCATTACATTGGTCCAAAACAACTGCTCGTTTGGGGGAGGACCATTGGAGGATCCAAATCAACATCTATCTACCTTCTTAAGGATTTGTGACACTGTCAAGTCCAATGGCGTGAATCCTGAAACTTACAAGCTTCTGCTGTTCCCGTTCTCATTAAGGGACAAGGCCGCACAATGGCTTGAAACTTTTTCCCAAGGAAGCATCACTAGTTGGGATGACTTGGTAACTAAATTTCTAGCCAAATTCTATCCACCTCAAAGAGTCATCAGGCTGAAAACTGAGGTGCAAACATTCACACAATTGGATGCTGAAAATCTGTATGAAGCATGGGAGAGATACAAGGCTCTGCTGAGGAAATGTCCACCAGAAATGTTCACTGAGTGGGACAAGCTACAGAACTTCTATGAAGGACTCACTCTAAAGGCTCAAGAATCACTTGACCACTCAGCTGGAGGATCATTGCAACTGATGAAAACAGCAGAAGAAGCTCAAAATCTTATTGACATGGTGGCCAACAATCAATATTTCTTTACTCATCAAAGAAATCGCCAACCATCACAAAGGAGAGGAGTAATGGAGCTAGAAGGAGTGGACTCAATCTTGGCTCAAAACAAGATGATGCAGCAGCAAATTCAACAACAATTTGAGCAAATGGCCAAGAGGATTGATAGCCTCCAAGTTGCAGCAGTTAACACAAGCCAACCATCATCCACATGGGGGCAAAATGAAGAAACTCAAGAGGAGCAGCAGCAAGTGCAGTATATGCACAACCAAGGACCAAATGAAGTGTATGGTGATACATACAATCCATCCTGGAAGAACCACCCAAACCTCAGATGGGGAGATAATCACACCCAAAACCAACAACCATGGCAGAGGAACTCAAACCAAAACACTTCAAGAAACAACCAAAACCACAACCAGCAGCAAACTAACCAAAACCCCTACAGAAAACCTCAAAACAACTACCCCAACCCCAACCATTACCAATCTAATAACCAACCCACCAACCAAAATGCCTACCATCCACCATCCACATCTCACAACCCACCACAAGCATCACCTGAATCTCAAAGACTCACCAACTTGAAAACCTTGATAGACAAAATGTGGAAACACCAGGAAATGACAACCAAGAATCATGAAGCCTCCATGAAGAGCCTAGAGAGGCAAATTGGACAAATCTCCAAACAGATTTCTGTTGAGAGACCTTCAATCTCACTGCCGAGTGACACAATCCCAAATCCTAAGAAAGAATGCAAGGCAATACAATTAAGGAGTGGGAGGATTGATGAGCAACAATGACACTACAAAGAAGCAAGTAGAGAGCAGCAAAAGACCAATAGAAGAGGAACAGCCAACACACACAGGGGAAGCCAATGATGATGATGCAATGGCAAGCAAGCAAGCTTCAAAGCAAACTCAAGAAAAGGAGGAACAATAAAAAATTCCAAAAAAGGGGAATGAAGCAATTGAAGAGCCAACTAAAAATCAAAAGCAACAAGCAGAGAAGACCTTTGTACCTCCACTGCCATATCCCCAGAGATTCAATAAGGAGGCAAAGGACCAACAATTTCACAAGTTCCTTGAGACTTTCAAGAAGTTGGAGATAAATATTCCCTTGGCTGAGGCACTGGAGCAGATGCCCCTATATGCCAAGTTCATGAAGGAGCTAATCAACAAGAAGAGAAGTTGGCAAGAAAAGGAAACTATCATGCTCACTGAAGAATGTAGCGCTGTGATCCAGATGGGTATCCCACCAAAGCTCAAAGATCCAGGGAGTTTTGTAGTCTCATGCACCATAGGCAAGATAACATTGGAAAACGCCCTGTGTGATCTAGGTGCCAGCATCAACTTGATGCCTCTATCATTGATGAGAAAGCTTGCCATAGAAGAAATTAAACCCACCAGGATGTCACTAGTCATGGCCGATAGATCAATCAAGACACCTAATGGTATTGTGGAGAATTTACTAGTGAAGGTCGGAAAGTTTATCTTCCCCGCAGACTTCGTAATCTTAGACACAGAAGGGGAAGGAAGCAGCTCAATCATCTTGGGAAGACCATTTCTAGCCACAGCAAGAACCACTATTGATGTGGAGAAGGGAGAAATAACCTTCAGGGTGCATAATGAACAAATGGTAATCAATGTCTTCAAATCAATGCAACACCCCTCAGAGCAAGAGAACTACATGAATGTGGATATGATAGAAGGGCTGGTAGAAGAAATGTTTGAAGATGACTATCTGGAGCATCATAAAGAACAAGGAGAGGAAGTGATAGAAATACTCATTGAAGACAAGAAAGAGGATAAACCAAAACAGGAGTTGAAACCTCTCCCTCCTCACCTTAAATACGTGTTTCTTGGGGAAGCAGAGGCATTACCAGTAATTATAAATTCCTCCTTGAACATGGATGAGGAAGCAAGGTTGATTGAAGTATTAAAAACTCACAAAACAGCCTTGGGGTGGACAATTGAGGACATCAAAGGCATCAGCCCTGCTATTTGCATGCATAAAATTTTATTGGAGGAAGAATCAAAACCTGTGGTTCAACTTCAAAGAAGACTCAACCCAACCATGAAAGAGGTGATTCAAAAAGAAGTGATGAAGCTATGGAATGCAGGGATAATTTTCCCAATCTCAGACAGCTCTTGGGTGAGTTCGGTTCAAGTTGTGCTAAAAAAGGGAGGAATGACAGTCATCACCAATGAAAAGAATGAGTTGATCCCCACTAGGACAGTGACTGGGTGGAGAATGTGCATAGACTACAGGAGATTGAATGATGCAACAAGAAAAGATCATTTTCCTTTGCCGTTCATCGATCAAATGTTGGAAAGACTAGCAGGCCATGCTTATTATTGCTTCCTGGATGGGTATTCTGGTTACAATCAAATAGTGGTGGACCCCAAGAATCAAGAGAAGACATCCTTCACATGCCCATTTGGAGTTTTTGCCTACAAAAGGATGCCCTTTGGGCTGTGCAACGCCCCAGCCACTTTTCAAAGGTGTATGCTTTCTATCTTTTCTGATATGGTGAAAAAATTCTTAGAAGTCTTCATGGATGATTTTTCTGTTTTTGGCAATTCATTTAACACTTGCTTGCATAACTTAACTCTTGTTTTGAAAAGATGCCAAGAAACTAATTTGGTGTTGAATTGGAAAAAATGCCATTTCATAGTTCCGGAAGGAATAGTTCTTGGGCATAAAGTGTCATGTAGGGGTATAGAAGTTGATAAAGCTAAAATAGAAATTATTGAAAAACTCCCTATACCTGTTAATGTGAAAGCAGTAAGAAGTTTTCTTGGGCATGCTGGCTTCTACAGAAGGTTCATCAAGGACTTTTCAAAAATAGCAAAACCATTGAGCAATTTACTAATGAATGATGTTCCCTTCATTTTTGATGATAACTGTAAACAAGCCTTTGAAACTCTCAAGAGAAAGCTCATTACAGCACCAATCATCACACCCCCTAATTGGAATTTACCTTTTGAACTTATGTGTGATGCAAGCAACCTTGCTATTGGTGCTGTACTGAGGCAAAAGAAGGACAAATTACATCATGTCATATATTATGCTAGCAAAGTGTTGAATGAAACACAGAAAAATTATACCACCACTGAAAAAGAACTTTTAGCAATTGTATATGCATTTGATAAGTTTAGACAATACTTGATCAGTTCAAAGGTTATAGTATACACTGACCATTCTGCTCTCAAGTATTTAATGTCTAAACAGGATTCAAAGCCAAGGCTTATTAGGTGGGTGTTGCTGCTACAAGAATTTGATATTGAAGTGAGGGATAGGAAGGGAAGTGAAAATCAAGTAGCAGATCATCTATCAAGAGTGCCACAAGAAGCTAAGCAAGACAAACCACAGCAAGTAAATGAGAACTTCCCTGATGAACATCTCTTCCAAATTCAACAAACACCTTGGTTTGCTGACATAGCAAACTACAAGGTAGGAAGGAAGATACCTCAAGAATTTTCCAAGCAACAAATGAAGAAATTACTCAATGAAGCAAGGAAGTTCTTGTGGGATGAACCTTTTCTATTCAAGAGATGCTCTGATGGAATGATTAGGAGGTGTATCCCTGAAAGTGAAATGAAGGACATACTATGGCATTGCCATGACTCAGCATATGGTGGACACTTTGGACCAGAGAGAACAGCTGCAAAGGTATTACAGAGTGGGTTCTATTGGCCAACTATCTTCAAGGATGCCAGAGAGTTTGTTCACCAATGCAATGAATGTCAAAGAACTGGAGGATTGACAAAAAGAAATGAGATGCCTCAAAATTTCATCCTGGAAGTGGAGCTGTTTGACTTATGGGGCATTGATTTCATGGGACCTTTTCCTCCTTCCTACTCTTTCAGATATATCCTGGTAGCAGTAGAGTATGTATCAAAGTGGGTGGAAGCCATAGCCACAACCACCTGTGATGCACAGATTGTCCTCCAATTCCTTAAAAAGCACATTTTCACAAGATATGGAGTGCCCAAAGGTCTGGTTAGTGATGGTGGTGGTCACTTTTGCAACAAACAGATGGAGAAACTCCTCCACAAATATGGAGTAATCCATAAAGTAGCCACACCTTACCACCCTCAGACTAATGGCCAGGCTGAACTCGCAAATAGGAAATTGAAGAAGATCCTAGAGAAAACAGTGGGAAGCACGAGAAAGGATTGGGCTAGGAAGCTAGAGGATGCCTTATGGGCATATAGGACAGCTTTCAAAACCGCTATTGGCAAGTCACCCTTTCAGTTATTATATGGCAAATCCTGCCACCTCCCTGTAGAGCTGGAACACAGAGCTTTTTGGGCCACTAAACTCCTCAACCTTGATTCCCAAGCTGCAGGAGAGAAAAGGTTGTTACAACTAAATGAGTTAGATGAATTCAGGCTAGAAGCCTATGAGAGTGCTAAGATATACAAGGAAAGAGCTAAGAGGTGGCATGATAAGAAGATCACAAAGAAGGAGTTCAAGCCAGGACAACAAGTGCTCCTGTATAACTCAAGGCTTAAGATCTTCCCTGGCAAACTTAAGTCTAAGTGGACTGGCCCATACTTGGTGACAAAGGTCTTTCCTTATGGGAGTATTGAATTGCTAGATGAAGCAACAAAGAGTCAATTCACAGCAAATGGTCACAGAGCAAAACTGTACTTGGGAGGACAATGGGATAAGGAAAAAGAGGTTCAGAGCCTACAGCCTTCTTGAGAAGAATTGAAGAATGTCAAGCTAGTGACATTAAAAGAGCGCTTGTTGGGAGGCAACCCAACCAGAGGTAGTTTTCTTTTCATAGCCTTTTCAATAAAAATGTTGAATATTTGGTATGCATTGTAAGGAGCTAAGTTTGGTGTCACACACCAAAACAATTTAAAGGAGAATGAAGGATCATAAGTTTGGTGTTCCACCAAAACATCATTTAAAAACACATTCTCACTTCGTGCACAATACTAGCTCCAAGCAATCAAACAGATTATTCAGTTACTTAATTGCTCTCTAGTGTTAACTTCATAACCTTTAGCAAGAACATAAGATTTTACATATAGTTAACCTGTTGCATCAGAGGAAGTGGCAAGGAACTAAGTTTGGTGTTCCCACACCAAATTAAATCCAAAAGCCGCACTCAATTCATGCATACTAACCAGTCACCTAAGGGCTTAAGAAACAAGCAACTTTTGAGAATTATGCAGGGAACTAACCACAAATTGAAGACATTATGCACCATGACTCAAAAAGGGGACCAACAGAAAGAAGGACACAAGAACTGCAAACCAATAGGTTGTATCTGTACTTAACTTCAGCTGTTGAGATATGCTATGATTTATGTCTTGCTAAAGTGTTCATCTAGTACAAGTAGAATCACTCTCTTAAAATAAGTAAGCTAGTCTAAATGTGTGCTTGTGTGTTTACTTTCACTTAACAAAAAGCATGCTTTGTCCCCTGTATTTTCAATTCAATAAAAGAAATATTTGAATGTGAAGTGAGATAGTTCTCTGTTAGATAGAAGTACAATAAAAGTAAGTGATGGTATGTATGTGTGATTGTATGATAGCTCACTTTTAGTGAATAAAAGAACTAGGATGTCTCCTTCTAAGTAGAAAGTGGTCTACTGTCTATGAATCTCAATCAAATAAAAGTCCTTGGTTGAAAAGAAAAAAAACAAACAAACAGAGAAAAGAAAAAGCCAAAAATGGGCAATAGAATAAAAAAAAAAAAAGAAACAAAGCTAGACACCAATAGCTTGAACCTTAGAATATATGCCTGTGGTGTCTTTGTACTAGGATCTGCTTGGATTATTAAGTTCTTTGGAGTGCATCAACACTTGGTGACTTGGGTTAACTAACCCGGGATCATCAGCTGAAAGTCCACTATCAAGAGCAACCTAACTATAAGGCATTTAGTAATCCAAAGAGGTGCTGGGCATCAATGTTTTAAGAAGGAATGTGAGCCAAGTGTCTATAGTGAATAATGTGTCAAGTATAAAGAAAGAAAAGAACTTGTTACACATGACACTAAACTAAAGCTTAATAGAGAAAAACAATAGTCAAGGACAAAGGAATAATGAGAGGTCATAGCAGTGTGTTGCTTGATGCTTGAAGGAGACTTTCTAGGCCTAAAAGTCAATAAGAAGTGAGTGTTTACATATCCACATAAAACCCCATGAACTACCAATAATACTCTGCTAGCATGAACATCCTCTTCCATTTCATCTTTTCTTCTCAATAATTCTTTTCTTGCTTGGGGACAAGCAAGCTTTAAGTTTGGTGTTGTGATGACAAGTCATCTTAGCCTAGTTTCACTAGCCTTTTTCTTTTGTTTTTGATTGATTTATGCACTTTCTTGAGCCATAAGCAAGCCAATTGGGTAGATTTCCATGTTTCCTTTGATTCAATCAACCATGTATGAATTAATGCAATTTCATGAGATTTTATGCTATAATTGTCATATATTATGAAAGAATAACAAACTCATGATTTTAAGCAAAGCTTTGATGTGTTTGGTTGATTGATGATAGGTGAAAAGAGTTTTGAAGAAGGTTGAAGAAAGAAGGAATGGCTAGGAGCAAGAGAGAACAAAAAGCTTGAGCAAAAGTTTGCCTCAAACTTTGGCTCAAACTTTTAATTGAGTTGAAAACACTCCAGAGGAAAAAAGCTTGAACAAAAGTTTGACCTCAAACTTTAGCTCAAACTTTTGGGAGAAAAGCTTGAGCCAACGTTTGCCTCAAACTTTTTGGCAAACGTTGGCATCACAAAATCAATACCCTGGAGGAAAAAGCTTGCGCCAACGTTTGAGGTCAAACTTTTGCTCAAACGTTGGCGCCACACTTGCACACCCTGGAGGAAAAAGCTTGCGCCAACGTTTGAGGTCAAACTTTTGCTCAAACGTTGGCGCCACTCTTGCACACCCTGGAGGAAAAAGCTTGCGCCAACGTTTGAGGTCAAACTTTTGCTCAAACGTTGGCGCAACACACATTTACAAGGGGGCCAACGTTTGAGCAAAAGTTTGACCTCAAACTTTGGCTCAAATGTTGGTAGCAGCAAAGTGAAGCCATCTGGTGTAAAAAGTTTGAGTAAAAGTTTGACCTCAAACTTTTACTCAAACTTTTACTCAAGCTTTTATGTTTTTCAACCCGGTTCACAATGGATCTTTCTCCAACTCCAAGAGCAATCAACCAAGGCCTTTATCAACCCAATTCCATCAAGAACAAAGGCCCAATTCAAGGCTTGAAGACCATTTTGAAGAAAGTGTATAAATAGCTTAGGATTTAAGTTTTCGGGGGCTTCCTTTTAGAATTTTCATAACACTTACAGTAGAGAACTCACTTTACATTTTTGTTTTGTTGTTTTAGAATTCTAGAGAATTGGGGAGGAGAATTGATCTCTCTTCTTCCTGGTTCTTGTTGAGCACTCTTTACTTTTCTTGCTTGGGATCTTAGGTGGAGAATTGAAGAACTTCTGTTTCAATCTCACCTTCGGATCTTGTTTAATTTTCTGCATAATCAAAATTCAATTTCTGTTCATTGCTTCTTCTTCTACTCTTTCTGCAATTTACATTTCCCTTGCAATTGTTCTTGCTGGATCTAGGAAGGCAGTGAGATCTAGACTTGGTTATCTAGTCTCTTGAGTCCTGAGATCTACAGCTTTAAATTTCAATTTCCTTGTTTCGTTGCTACACCAAGCTGATTTCCATTTTTATCAAAGATCCGGTTCAATCGAATCCATCTTCTACATCCCTGTTTGTTGCAATTTATTGTTCCTTGTTTAATTCCTGCAAATCCAATTCCCAATTCCCTTTAATATTCAAGCTATTTACGTTTCTTGCATTTTAAGATTCTACAATTTATATTTCTTGTACTCTAAGTTTTTGCAATTTATATTACTTGCACTTTAAGATTCAGCACGTTTACTTTCTATGCTCTTTAATTTACTGCAATTGTCCCTCTCCCTTTTAAATTTCATGCAATTTAGCTTCTGTCGAATACAAACCACTCAAATCAACTCTTGATTCGCTTGACTGAATCAACCACTAAACTAAAATTGCTCAATCCTTCAATCCCTGTGGGATCGACCTCACTCACGTGAGTTATTATTACTTGATACCACCCGGTGCACTTGCCGGTTAGTTTTGTGTGTTTGGAATTCGTTTTCCGAAAATACACATCAGAGAGTTTCTTGGATCAGGCTTCTATTATTTCCTCCTGGCTTCGTACTTGCTAACTTGGAAAGGGCGTCTACCCTGCTGTTGAGATCCCGAGTTATATGTTTAACCTCGGTCTCTGAGAACTGCCTAAGGTGCTCCAAAGTTTATCCAAGTACATTTTCATATTGGGGTCTTTAACCTGATATTCTCCATTGATTTGGGAGGTCACCACCTGAGAGTCGCTGAAGACCACTACTTTGGTTGCACTGACTTCTTCTGCTAGCTTCAACCCGGCAATCAAGGCTTCATATTCTGCCTGATTGTTAGAAGCCAGGAATTCGAATTGAGGGAAACTTCTATCTGAGTTTCCCTTTGACTGACCAGTATTATGCCTGCACCGCTTCCAACTTTGTTGGAGAAGCCATCCACATATAACTCCCATGTTGTGGAGGCTTCCTGTTGATTCCCTGCGTACTCTGCTACGAAGTCGGTGAGGCACTGAGCTTTAATTGTCGTCCGAGTTTCATACCTGAGGTCGAACTCGGACAGCTCTATAGCCCATTGAACCATTCTGCCCGCAATGTCTGTTTTTTGAAGTATTTGCTTCATGGGATGATTCGTTCGGACTTTTATTGTATGAGCTTGGAAATAAGGCCGTAGCCTTCGAGAGGCTACTATTAAGGCATATGCAAACTTCTCAAGTTTTTGGTACCTTAACTCAGGGCCTTGTAGAACTTTGCTGGTGAAGTATACAGGATGCTGCCCGACCTCGTCTCCCCATATTAGAGCTGATGCTACAGCTTTGTCAGTTACGGACAAATACAGGACGAGTTCTTCCCCGATTTTAGGTTAAGTCAAAATTGGAGGTTGGCTTAAAAAACTTTTGAATTCCTGAAATGCTTCTTCGCATTTAGGAGTCCATTCGAACTTGCATCATTTTCTTAGTAAGGAGAAAAGTGGTAGGGATCTTAATGCCGATCCTACCAAGAACTTGGAGAGAGCTGCAAGTCACCCATTCGATTGTTGGACCTCCTTCACGCAAGTCAAACTCTTCATTTCCAGAACTGCTCTACACTTATCGGGGTTAGCTTCTATCCCCCTTTGTGTTAGCATGAACCCTAGAAATTTTTCAGCCTCTACCGCAAGGGTGCACTTTACGGGATTTAACCTCATCACGTGCATCCTTATGGTGTTGAAGACTTGTGAGAGGTCGGTCAGAAGGTCGGCCTCCTCCTTGGTTTTTACTAACATGTCGTCTACATATACTTCCATTAGATTCCCAAGGTGAGGTGAAAACACCTTATTCATCAGCCTTTGATATGTGGCTCCTGTATTTTTTAATCCGAAGGGCATGACAGCATAGCAATAATTTGCTCGAGGCGTGATGAAAGATATTTTTTCTTGGTCCGGCTTGTACATCGGAATTTGATTGTATCCCGAGTACGCATCCATGAACGACAAGTATTGATATCGCGAGTTGGAGTCTACTAGGTTATCAATGTTTGGGAGTGGATATGGGTCTTTTGGACACGCCTTGTTCAGGTTGGTGTAGTCGACACACATCCTCCACTTGCCGTTCTGTTTCTTGACTAGCACCACATTTGCCAGCCACGCTGGATATTTGACCTCTCTGATGAAGCCGACTTCTAGGAGGATTTGTATTTGCTCTTCCACCACTTGAGCTCGTTCAAGTCCAAGCTTCCGTCTTTTCTGCTGAATAGGTAGTGACCCAGGGTACACAGATAATTTGTGTGTCATGAGCTCGGGGTCTATTCCTAGCATGTCGGAGAATTTCCAAGCGAAGAGGTCGGAATTTTCTTTTAGGAGCCTTATAAGCTTCTGCTTCAAATCTTCTTTCAGATTAGCTCCTATGTTGGTATTCTTCCCTTCTTCCTTTCCAACCAGTACCTCTTCAGTCTTTCCCCTGGGTTGCGGTCGCAACTCTTCTTTAGCGCGGATTCCTCCGAGCTCAATGGTGTGAACCTCCTTGCCATTTCCTATCAGATTTAGGCTTTCATTGTAGCATTTCTTTGCCAACTTCTGATCTCTCCTGATGGTTGCAACTCCCTCTGGTGTTGGGAATTTCATGCAAAACATAATTTAAAAAGAGTGTTGAGTATATTTAAAAATTTATTTAGTACAAAATATAATTTTAGAAAAATAATTAATATATTTTTAAATTTATAATGTTTTACATTGATGACATTTTTTTTATTAGTGTTACCTTCTCTTTTACAAAATATAATTTTTTAAAAATAATTAATATGATTTGGCTCTTGACTTTTCGAACATAGAACTCTGATACCATGTTATGAAATCACTCATCCCAAAAGTTTAAGCTGATAGGAAAAGGTAACACTAATGGTTACGTCTCTAACATTTCTCTTCAAGCAAGAGCCTCTCTTTTTGAGCTTGCTTGATTTGCTATTTTTTTTCACTCTTGGGGTTGATTCAACTTCTTCTAGGATATATTGCTTGGCAAAAAAACAAAAACTAAAAATTTTGAGGATTGTCCTTGAAACTATTATAGTATGTATTTCTCCAGCTACCAATGCATGCTGCATGCACCACTATCCTTCACTAATGCTTCATGCATGCACCACTACCCTCACACTCACACTCACACCCACATATTCATTTAAATTAATAAAAAATTTACTTAATGTAATACTTATAGAAAACAAATTTGAGAAACGATATTTTTTTATTTGTTGTTCAAAAAATAATTAGATTTTTTTGTAAAAACTAAAAAATTGTTTCGATTTGATGTTGGAATATTAATTAAAGTTCAGAAAAATATTGATTTATTGTATAAAGATTAAAGAGCAAAATTTTTGTAAATGAAATATATTAAAAATTTCAGAATAAGGAGCTTAATTGAATGTTCAAATGTAATTTTAAATTAATTGAACAAATATATAAATTTTTTAAATATTTGTATATTAAATAAAAATTATAAGTAAACTTTCGTTTAATAAATATGCTTGCTAATAGTAAACACATTTAAAAATAAATTAATTTAAAAGATTTCATGCTTATAAGCTGCTCAAACTATTAATCAAGTTTAAAAAATTATATTTTTGTATATCTTTTATAATAAATATTATTTTGATATTAGTATTTTTAACAATTATGAATTATTTTTTATTTTATTAATTAAAAAATAATTTAAATATATAATTAATTAATAACTACTATATTTTTATACGAGTATTAAAAATATTTGGTATATAAATAGTATTTTTTTTTAAAAAAATTAGCTATAATTATCTTAAATCAACTCGAGTCACTCAATTTAATTAGCAACACGACAACCTATTTCAGATAAAAAGGACAAATTACTTCTTTTATAAGTGTAGTTTTTTGTTGCTTTATTAGTGTAATTTTTATTTGTATATTTGTCTGTTATTCTACGACGAAAAGGACAATTATCACAACTTAGTTAATAAAATGTTGCTTAATTATTCTAAATTACCTTTCTTTTTTTACACCTAAATTAACAATTTATCAAGTATAGATTTAATATTATTCAAACTTATTATCGCTAATATTATTAAATTAAATAAATATTATTTCCTTTTTTCTTTTAAGAATACAATAGTTATCATGGTAATACTAATACATAGCATAAGTATATGGTAGTATGGTACGTTATAATAATAAAAGAACAATTAATAAAAAAATTATAACGTACAATATATATGTTTATCCAATTATTTTTATTGTATTTATGTAATTTAAACTAGTAGCCAATAAGCTAAAATTATAAGAATTTTGCATGCGAATTTCACAAATTTTATGCAAATTTAATTATTTTATTTTATAATTATATATTTTTTTAGAAAAAGATATAATTTCCCTAATTAAGATTATTTAGAACTACACTACTCTATAAAAATATACTTCACAACTTTTAGTTATTTAATATAAGAATAATTTTTAACAAAATAAAATTTAAAGAATAACTTTGTAATTAAAATTTATTAAAAACTAAAATGATGAACTTAGTTTAAAAAATAACTTAGTAATTAAATTAGTTATTAAACTTTTATTTTGTCCAAGTTACTTAGAAAACTATTATTTGAGTAATTAATGATGAACTATTGTTTCAATAGCATATTAACAATTGTTTATTTATTTTGAATTGATCTTGTTCTTTTTCTTTTCTAAAATAACATAATATATAAATATTTGATTATCTGTTAAAATTAAAGAATAAATATCATTTCTATTTTGATATTATCACTCTTTTTTTATGAATTCATGCAAATATACGATATAAATTATATATGAAATGACATTATTATCAAAAATAGAAATTATAGTATTATTTATCTTTTAAAATTATACCTAATGGTTTAATTTAAAATTGTTACATATTATGCATAACTTTTTGAATGGGTTAAAATAAAAATTTTTACTGAAATATCAATTTTAAATTTAAATAATGCCACTTTAATTCATAACTATGTTAAAATTAATATTTTTAAGTCTTAATAAATTAATAAAAAAGAACAACATTATATCTATTTTTTTTACATTACAGAAGTTATAATTCATGTAATTGACACGATTAAAAAAATTAAAATTACATATTTTAAAATTATCTACGCATTAGCATTAATTATTAAACTTATAGATAATTAAAACCTAGTATTACAAATATGACATCGTTATGTTATCATATTCACTTTTCCAACTCAAATAAAATTATTCAATTTAATTTATTATATTTTTTATTTTTTCTTTCATAAAAAATAACATGACATGATTATTTATAATTTTGATTTTATCAACTAAATATTATTTCACTTATTTTTCTTTAGATTTTTTTTTTTTTAGATTCTGTAATAAGTCATAAGTTTATTTAAAAAGGTAAAATGTCTAAATTAAATGTTATAAAGTATAAATCTTATTTAACAATGACTTTTTACAAAAAAATACATAAATAAAAAGTTATTATTTATAGTTTTAGTAGTGTCACTTAATCATATGTACATATACAAAATTTTCGATTCAAATATTAAGAATAAAATTTTTTTTATATTATTTAAAAAAAAAGGCCAAAAGACATATAGCTTGCAAAAAAAACAAAAAATAAAAATTTTAATTATCCTTTGAGGGACAGGACGTCTACATCCCAGGACACCTTACTCTTCCTCGGCGCATTACTACTACTAAAGCATGCATCCACCACTTCTAGCAATAGGACACCAAACTAGTCACACCTCATTATTCTTCTTCAATGCATTCAAAAATCACCTTATAAAAGGCCTACTCTCCTCTCTTATTTTTCATGGTTTATTTTTCTCTTTTTCATTTTTATTCTTATAATACCACACAATTTAATTCCACTCCTACTACTTTTTTTTTATTTTTCTTTTTTTTATTGTGATTCCTACAATATTACACAACAACAATATATTCTCTTCATGGCTCATAAAAAAAAAATAAGTTATAACTTTAAAAATTTAGAAGTTTAGAAAGTATTAATATTATTTAAAAATTTATGATTTTTTATTAAAAAAATATTTTTAGTATTGATTATAGTAAAAAATATAATTTGAAGAGAATGATGAGTATATTTTAAAAATTTATAATATTTTATTTTGATAGAAATTATTTTTTGTAAATTTTAGGACAAAATTTAATCTTATTAGGAAAATAATGAAAATATTTTAAAAATTTATTTAGTAAAAAATATAATTTTAGAAAAATAATTAACATATTTTTAAAATTTATAATGTTCTATATTGATGAAAAATTATTTTTGTGGAATTTTCATAGAATTTGGCATAAAATATAATTTGTAATAAGTATATTTTAAAATTTTATCATTTTTGTGCTTTGACAAGAGTTTTTTTTTTGTAAAATTTAATGTAAAATATAATTTTAAAGGAGTAGTGAATATATTTTAAAAAATTTACAATTTTATACTTTTGTTCAAAATATTTTTTTTGTAAATTTAGAAAAATTATAATTTCATAAAAATGACCAAAAATATATACAATAATATATACAATAATAAACCCAATAATGAAATCAACCCTCATCTCTTAAAATTTTTAAATTCAACAAAAAAGACAAAAAGTCCAAAAAAAGAAGGCCCATAATCTATCTTCAATAATAAGCCTAAAAAATATTTGTTGAGTTATTACACCTTATATACTATGTATTCTTTATGTACTCTCACTAAAAAATAATTACAATGATAAGGCTATTATTGATAAAGAAATAATCTAGGTAACAAAATGACTACTCTCTTCTCTTCATTTTTTCATTGTGTTTTTCATAGTTTATTTTTCTCTTCTTCATTTTGATTCTTACAATACCACATAATTTGATTTCACTCCTATTACTCTCCTCTCATTTTTCTCTTCTTCATTGTGATTCCTACAATACTACACAACAACGTTATCTTATCTTCATGGCTCATTAAGAGAGTAAATTATAACTTTAGAGAAAGTATTAATATTATTTAAAAATTTATATCTTTTTATTAAAACAAAAATATTTTTAGTATTGATTATAGTGCAAAATATAATTTAAAAAGAGTGATCAGTATATTTTAAAAATTTATAATATTTTATTTTGACAAAAATTATTTTTTTTAAATTTTAAGACAAAATTTAATCTTATTAGGAGAATAATAAAAATATTTTAAAAATTTATTTAGTATAAATATAATTTAAGAAAAATAATTAATATATTTTTTAAATTTATAATATTTTATATTGATAAAAAATTATTTTTTTGTGGAATTTTCATGAAATTTAGCACAAAATATAATCTATAATAGGTATATTTTAAAATTTTATCATTTTTGTGTTTTGACAAGAATTTTTTTTGTAAAATTTAATGTAAAATATAATTTTAAAGGAGTAGTGAATATATTTTAAAAATTTACAATTTTATACTTTTGATCAAAATATTTTTTTGTAAATTTAGAAAAATTATAATTTTATAAAAATGACCAACAATATATACAATAATGAAATCAATCCTCATTTCTTAAAATTTTTAATTCAACAAAAAAGACAAAAAGTCCAAAAAAATAAGGCCCATAATCTATCTTCAATAATAAGCCTAAAAAATATTTGTTGAGTTATTACACCTTATATACTATGTACTCTTTATGTACTCTCACTAAAAAATAATTATAATGATAAGACTATTGTTGATAAAGAAATAATCTAGGTAACAAGAAGACTACTCTCCTTTCTTCATTTTTCATTGTGTTTTTCATAGTTTATTTTTCTCTTCTTCATTTTGATTCTTACAATACCACACAATTTGATTCCACTCCTACTACTCTCCTCTTATTTTCCTCTTTGATTCTTATAATACTACACAATAATATTATCTTCTCTTCATCATTCATCAAGAGAGTAAGTTATAACTTCAGAAATTAAGAAGTTTAAAAAGTATTAATATTATTTAAAAATTTATAACTTTTTATTAAAACAAAGATATTTTTAGTATTGATTATAGTGCAAAATATAATTTGAAAAAAGTGATGAGTATATTTAAAAATTTTATAATATTTTATTTTGACAAAAATTATTTTTTGTAGATTTTAGGATAAAATTTAATCTTATTAGGAGAATATTGTAAATATTTTAAAAATTTATTTAGTATAAAATACAATTTAAGAAAAATAATAAAATTATAATTTTTTTTAAATTTACAAAAAAATTATTTTGATCAAAAGTATAAAATTGTAAATTTTTAAAATATATTCACTACTCCTTTAAAATTATATTTTACAAAAAAAACTCTTGTCAAAGCACAAAAATAATAAAATTTTAAAATATACCTATTACAAATTATATTTTGTGCCAAATTCCATGAAAATTCCACAAAAAATAATTTTTCATCAATATAAAACATTATAAATTTAAAAAATTGACCAACAATATATACAATAATGAACCCAAGAATAAAATCAACCCTCATCTCTTAAAATTTTTAAATTCAACCAAATAGACAAAATGTCCAAAAAAATAAGGCCCATAATCTATCTTCAATAATAAATCTAACAAATATTTGTTGAGTTATTATATATTATGTACTCTTTATGTACTCTCACAACAAAATAATTACAATGATAAGTCTATTATTGATAAAGATTAAAGAATTTGTGACTTACCGAAAAGCAAAATTCAATCCCAAGTTCAAATGCAATGTTCTATAAAGAAAAGAAATAAAATTACTAAAAAATGGATTCCTAATAAAAAGTTGATTGATTAAGAGGCAAAATTCAAGCAAACATTACCTAACTTTAGTATTTAGAACTTGATAATACGCATAAAGATTGAAATGAGTGTGTGGTATATTGTTCTCATTGGATAAGATCAATAGAAGAAACTGGCATGAGAAAGGAAAGCAAGTTAAAAAAGATCATCAACTGAGATTAGAAAAACCTGCAGAAACAGAGAGTAGTTAGAGCAAACCGGGAGAGAGGAGGAGGCGGTGGAGCAAAGTAGAGGAGAAAGGCTGGAGGAGGAGCAGAAAGACGAAGAGGAGACAGCAACAGAAGGAGAGAAGAAGCATAAGAGAGACTGTGGCAGTGCAGAGGGAGATGATGTTAACAAGGAGCAGCAAACCTTTCTCAAAATTGGGAGTGATGGTGTCAAATGAATGATGAGTTGGTAAGAATTAAATCAACTTATTACTTAATAGCACAACTTTTGCAACAGATTAATTCAACTTATTACTTAAATCAACTTATTACTTAATAGCACAAATTTTCTCCTGTTAACTTCTATAGATAATAAAATTAAATTAAACAAGAGACCAAAAAAATATACATTAATAATTGCTTGAAGGAACAAATTTTAGCAATGTCCGAAGAATTATAATCAAAACTTACAGAGACAAATAAAAAAATCCCAAATCATGTAGAAGCAGAAAATAGTACCACGAAAGGGAGGGTTAGAGAAGAGGACGGCGAAACAACAGAGTTCAAACAAAAGGATGGCGGGTCGACAGCGATGCTGTGGAGACTGCTGCAACAGATCTATTGTCACCTGGTTCCTCGCCTGGATCTGAGAACATCTCCAACGGCTAGTTCCCATTCCACTTTTTTCTGACACTTTGAGGAACCTACCGTTGGAGTATATCATGAGTGAGTCCTATCATATTGTTCAAGAAGAGAGAGTCTCTATTTAGAGGGACTCACGGTAACTAATAATAACTTGCCAAGTGGCAAGTTATTATTAAAAATAAATAATTATATAAATTTTAAAATAATTAAATAATTATATTAAATAATAATAATTATAATAAATAATTATAGTAAATAATTATTTTTCTATGTAATTAATAATTTATATTAATTATTTAAATAATAATTAATTAAATAATTAAATCATAATTAATTTATTAAAATCAATCCTCATTTCTTAAAATTTTTAAATTCAACAAAAAAGACAAAAAGTCTAAAAAAATAAGACCCATAATCTATCTTTAATAATAAGCCTAAAAAATATTTGTTGAGTTATTACACTTTATATACTATGTGCTCTTTATGTACTCTCACTAAACAATAATTATAATGATAAGGCTATTATTGATAAAGAAATAATCTAGGTAACAAGAAGATTACTCTCCTCTCTTCATTTTTCATTGTGTTTTTCATAGTTTATTTTTCTCTTCTTCATTTTGATTCTTACAATACCACACGATTTGATTCCACTCCTATTACTCTCCTCTTATTTTTCTCTTCTTCATTGTGATTTCTACAATACTACACAATAACACTATCTTCTCTTCATGGCTCATCAAGAGAATAAGTTATAACTTTAGAAAGTATTATTATTATTTAGAAATTTATAACATTTTAAAGGAGTACAGCATGAAATTCAAAGATTTAAACTAATTATTAATTGTAAAATAAATAAATAAATAAAAGAAAGTTGAAACTTACCAAGTTTAAAGGCACGTTTCTAGATCTGAATTCTCCTATCACACGTTGTGGTAATAATCAAAGATTAAAGAGTGTGCGACTCACTGAAGAGCAAAACTCAATCCCAAATTCAAATGCAAGGTTCTATAAAAAAAAATTACTGAAAAATGTATTCCTAATAAGGAGTTGATTGATCTAAGAGGCAAGATCCAAGCAAACATTACCTAACTTTAGTGAGTATATTTTTAAAATTTACAATTTTATACTTTTGATCAAAATATTTTTTTTGTAAATTTAGAAAAATTATAATTTCATAAAAATGACCAACAATATATACAATAATAAACTCAAAAATAAAATCAACCCTCATTTCTTAAAATTTTTAAATTCAACAAAAAAGACAAAAAATCCAAAAAAATAAGGCTCATAATCTATCTTTAATAATAAGCCTAAAAAATATTTGTTAAGTTATTATACCTTATATACCATGTACTCTTTATGTACTCTCACTAAAAAATAATTATAATGATAAGCCTATTATTGATAAAGAAATAATCTAGGTAACAAAAGGACTACTCTCCTCCCTTCATTTTTTATTGTGTTTCTTATAGTTTATTTTTCTCTTCTTCATTTTGATTCTTACAATACCATACAATTTGATTTCACTCCTACTACTCTCCTCTTATTTTTCTCTTCTTTGATTCCTACAATATTACACAATAACACTATCTTCTCTTCATGACTCATCAAGAGAGTAAGTTATAACTTTAGAAATTAAGAAGTTTAGAAAGTATTAATATTATTTAAAAATTTATAACTTTTTATTAAAACAAAGATATTTTTAGTATTAATTATAGTGCAAAATATAATTTGAAAAGAGTGATGAGTATATTTAAAAATTTTATAATATTTTATTTTGACAAAAATTATTTTTTGTAGATTTTAGGACAAAATTTAATCTTATTAGGAGAATATTGTAAATATTTTAAAAATTTATTTAGTATAAAATATAATTTAAGAAAAATAATGAAATTATAATTTTTTAAATTTACAAAAAAAAATATTTTGATCAAAATATAAAATTGTAAATTTATAAAATATATTCTCTACTCCTTTAAAATTATATTTTACAAAAAAAATTCTTGTCAAAGCACAAAAATAATAAAATTTTAAAATATACTTATTACAAATTATATTTTGTGTCAAATTCCATGAAAATTCTACAAAAAAATAATTTTTCATCAATATAAAATATTATAAATTTAAAAAAATGACCAACAATATATACAATAATGAACCCAAGAATAAAATCAACCCTCATCTCTTAAAATTTTTAAATTCAACCAAACAGACAAAAAGTTCAAAAAAATAAGGCCCATAATCTATCTTCAATAATAAGCCTAACAAATATTTGTTGAGTTATTACACCTTATATACTATGTATTCTTTATGTACTCTCATTACAAAATAATTACAATGATAAGCCTATTATGCCAATGAGAAATAGCTCAAATGGCATAGTCTTCCCATACTCAATTAAGAGGTTGCGGGTTCGAGTCTCATATCTTTGATAAAAAAAAATGATAAGCTTATTATTGATAAAGAAATAATCTAGGTAACAAAAGGACTACTCTCCTCTCTTCATTTTTTCTTTGTGTTTCTCATATTTTATTTTTTTCTTCTTCATTTTGATTATTACAATACCACACAATTTAATTCCACTCCTACTACTCTCCTCTTATTTTTCTCTTCTTCATTATGATTCCTACAATACTACACAACAACACTATCTTCTCATCATGACTCATGAAGAGAGTAAGTTATAACTTTAGAAATTTAAAAGTTTAGAAAGTATTAATATTATTTAAAAATTTATAACTTTTTATTAAAAAAAATTATTTTTAGTATTGATTATAATGCAAAATATAATTTAAAAAGAGTGATGAGTATATGTTAAAAATTTATAATATTTTATTTTGACAGAAATTATTTTTTGGTAATTTTAGGACAAAATTTAATCTTATTAGGAGAATAATAGAAATATTTTAAAAATTTATTTAGTACAAAATAAAATTTTAGAAAAATAATTAATATATTTTTTAAATTTATAATATTTTATATTGATAAAAAATTATTTTTTTGTGGAATTTTCATAGAATTTGGCACAAAATATCATTTGTAATAGGTATATTTTAAAACTTTATCATTTTTGTGCTTTGACAAATTTTTTTTTTGTAAAATTTAATGTAAAATATAATTTTAAAGGAGTAGTGAGTATATTTTAAAAATTTACAATTTTATACTTTTGATCAAAATAATTTTTTTTTTGTAAATTTAGAACAAATTATAATTTCATAAAAATGACCAACAATATATACAATAATGAACCCAATAATGAAATCAACCTCATCTCTTAATACTTTTAAATCCAACAAAAAAGATAGAAGATTTAAAAAAATAAGGCCCATAATTTATCTTCAATAATTGATTTCCACTTTATTTTGGAATTGGACCTTTAAAATTGTTGATCTAATACTTTTTTTTCACTTTATTTTTTTTACAGGCCTATGACTGTGTTGGAGAGGCTGAATCATCCCCACCAGCCAGCCCCACCCCACCACCATCATCGTCGCCATCGCCGCCGCCACTCCCACCATCATCGCTGCCGCCATTGCGCCGCCATTGTCGCCATTCCCTCCGCCGCCGCCGTCATTTCCGCCGCCGCGTCTTCGTTGCCTCGCCGTCGACGTCATTACCACCGCCGAAGCCACGTCCACCCTATCACCGCCATCCCACCGTCCCTGTCACTCCCACCACCTCCATTCCACCACCATCATGGTGGCAACATCTTATATCAGTTGTCCTACCTTTTCTGTAGGTTTTTCTGTTATCATACATTAAATTTGGGCTATGATTTTGAAATTTTTTTTACTTGTAAGTACTTTTTTATTTGGTATTATTGCTATTTTACATTTTAAATTAATTAGTTTGGTCATGTATTATTTAAAAATCTTAAAAATAAGAATCTAAAAATATTTATTGAGTATGAATCATTATTAACTTTTTTTATATTAAAAAAATATTTTTAATTGTATTTTTTTATTCAAAATTTAAAAAAATATTAAAAAATATTTAGAATAATTAGAGAAATCAATTCCAGTTTTGTAATTATTTTATTAAAAAATTTATTTAAAATAAAAAAATTAATAAATATATATTTAAAATTTTAACTCTTTAATATAACTCTTTAACATATTATTATTTACACATTTTTAATTTATTTATTATAAAAAGTTTATGATTTAATTACTAATTATTTATTTTTTTATTTAATTTCAGGACATGCTATTATTTTATTTTTTATATTAGTTTTAGTGTGTCTTTTTTTTTTTGTTGGAATTATAATTTACTTGAAGGAAAAGTTTAAGGTTAAGTCTACAAAGAAATTTGTAGATGCTCTTTGTTTTACCTCAATTACATTAACTACAGTAGGATATAGGAATATTACTCCTCGTTCTACATGGAGTATAATAGGAACTATTTTTGTATCTCTTTATTACCCTTTTACATCTAATATTCTTCAAAGTTTCATACAATACCTTCTTAAAAAGTTATAACCATGCATCATTACAACATTTGCAGCATGCTGGGTGGATAGTTGAGAATAAGTTAGTCCAAAAAGTAAAAATTTGTTCAGTCGTTGTTATTGTCTTCTTAGTCATTGGTAACGAAATAATTATGGGCTATTTTTTAGAGGATATAAGTGTTTTTTATAGTTTTTATTTGGCTGTAATTTTCATGACAACCGTAAGTTACAGTGATTACTTATTTAGTACGGTTGCAGAAAGGTGTATTTCAGCAATTTGGATTGCATTTAGTGTTGTTACATATAGTTATATAGCTTCATATCTAATTAGTCTTATCCTTCCTCCTTGAATTGTATTTATAAATTGTACAATGATAATGAATAAAAACAGTTTTTTTTTCACACTTTTTTTTCTTTTCTCCTCATTTAATTAGTTTACATACACAACAATTACATCATGTGAGCATAAAAATATAAAAACATAGTTAACGGAAAAAATGAATTAAAATAGAAATGAAAATTCATATGGTTCAAATAAAACTTGGTGTATATAGTAGTAAACTCATTACAACTTAAGATAATATCACTAAAACAATTGATAAAAGACCTCTTGTTTGGGGACAACCATCGAAAAATGTGTAGCTAACACAGAAAATATCACTGTCAGTGTCAATCTGCACATAAAAATCAATTGGAGGAGAACCCAATTGCACTCCTGAATAGTACAGCTTGAAATTCAAAGGATTTAAACTAATTAGTGATTGTAAAATAAATTTAAAAAAAAAAGAGAAGTTAAAACTTACCAAGTTTGAAGGCACATTTCTAGATCTGAATTCTCCTATCAAAGGTTGTCATAACAATCAAAGATTAAAGAATTTGTGACTCATCGAAAAGCAAAATTCAATCCCAAGTTCAAATGTAATGTTCTATAAAGAAAAGAAATAAAATTACTAAAAAAATGGATTCCCAATAAGAAGTTGATTGATCAAGAGGCAAAATCCAAGCAAACATTACCTAACTTTAGTATTTAGAACTTGATAATACGCATAAAGATTGAAATGAGTGTGTGGTATGTTGTTCTCATTGGAGAAAATCAATAGAAGAAACTGGCATGAGAAAGGAAAGCAAGTTAAAAGAGAGATTAGAAAAACCTGCAGAGACAGAGAATAGTTAGAGCAAACTGGGCGAGAGGAGGAGACGGTGGAGCAAAGCAGAGGAGAAAGGCTGGAGGAGGAGCAGAGAGACAAAGAAGAGACAGCAACAGAAGAAGGAGAGAAGAAGCATAAGAGAGACTGTGGCAGTGCAGAGGGAGATGATGTTAACAAGGAGCAGCAAGCCTTTCTCAAAATTGGGAGTGATGGTGTCAAATGAATGATGTGAGTTGGTAAGAATTAAATCAACTTATTACTTAATAGCACAACTTTTGCAACAGATTAATTCAACTTATTACTTAAATCAACTTATTACTTAATAGCACAAATTTTCTCCTGTTAACTTCTATAGACAATAAGATTAAATTAAACAAAGACCAAAAAAATATACATTAATAATTGCTTGAAGGAACAAATTCTAGCAATGTCCAAAAAACTATAATCAAAGCTTACAGAGACAAATAAAAAAAATTCCAAATCATGTAGAAACAGAAAATAGTACCACGAAGGGGAGGGTTAGAGAAGAGGACGGCGAAACAACAGAGTTCAGAGAAGAGGATGGCGGGTCGACGGCGACGCTGTAGAGACTGTTGCGACAGATCTATTGTCGCCTGGTTCCTCGCCTGGATCTGAGAGCATCTCCAACGGCTGGTTCCCATTCCACTTTTTTCTGACACTTTGAGGAACCTACCGTTGGAGTATATCATGAGTGAGTCCTATCACATTGTTCAAGAAGAGAGAGTTCCTGCTTAGAGGAACTCATGCTAACTAATAATAACTTGTTAAGTGGCAAGTTATTATTAAAAATAAATAATTAAATAATAATTAAATTAATAATTATAATAAATAATTATAGTAAATAATTATTTTTCTATGTAATTAATAATTTATATTAATTATTTAAATAATAATTAATTAAATAATTAAATCATAATTAATTTATTAATAATTATAATAATTAATTAAATTAAATATTAAAATGCTGACACTTATATGATTAAACAATTAAATCATAATTAATTTATTAAATAATTTTTATTTTTAAAATTTAAAATACTAACCACATTATTAAAATTAGTCGTTGCGAAACTAGCTGTTGCAAAATTAGCCAATTTCACAATTGAAAGAGAACTTGATTGAATACAAATGGCAATTTCACAATGCTTGTCATCAACTATAGAGCTTAATTATATTTTTCTTTGTATTAATTAATTTTATAAATTAGTGTAATCCCAAATGATATATTGTGTATTATTGTTATATATGAATTTATTTAATATTAATATTTTTTAATAATGAATTATTTTTAAATTTATAAATTTAAATTATATTATTAAAAAAATTAATTACATTAATTTTAAATATTTTAATTAATTAATTAAGTAGGATCACAATAGAGACTAAAGTTAGTTCCTCTTAATGGAGAAGAGAGATGCTTTGAGTTCCTATTTATTATTTATGACTCAAAAACTGATGTGGAGTTATTTTTTATAATAGGTGGACCACAAATAGGAATTGAAATGAGTTTCCTACTGGAGATGGTCTGAATTTGTTGCATCTCTCCTAGGATGGGAGTTTAGTGGTTGGTGTGGGAGAGTAATGGAGATCTGAGTGTTTGGTGAGAATTAAGATGTAGATTTTTAAATAAATTTTTTTTATATAATTAATATTTACAGTAGTTAATTTACTCATATAAATTTTAGTATTTATCAATTAAGACATATGATAAATTTTGTGTCTAAGTAAATTCTTTTTCTTAAGCTCCATATGGTGTTTATAAGTTTTATTAGTATATTAGTGTTAGTATATTAGTATAGATTATATTTTAGATCTAATTATTTTATAATAAAATTTATAAAACGTATTCCATGATATAACATTTCAAATGTTAAGAATAAAATTAAAATATAATCAAAATCTTAAAAAACAAACCAGTATTTTATCCAAAATTTACAAACGAACCATCATGTTTTTTATTAAAAAAGCATACAAGACAAACAAAAAAGAATCTAATAAAGTAGCTCTATTTACTTTTTGCAAAGAACAAATGGTCATAAATCAAACAAAACAATAATTGCTAACCTGAAAAAACTCGAAATTCTTATCATCAAGAAAGAAAAATGTTTTGGAGAACTTTATTTTATAACTGGAAAATTTTACTTCACAATAGACTATCCTAATAACTACATAATATTTACATAAAAAAAAGACATGCAACAGATTTATTTTAATAGCCATTATATGAATTTATTTATTGATGATTTATGAATTATGATGTATGCACTTAAACTTTAAACCACACAAAAACAAAATAATAATCCTATATTTTTTCTTACATTGCATTTTATTTTTAATAGTTAGTTATCACTATTACTATTTTTTTAGGGGGTAAAAGAGTAGGTAGGAAGAATATTATAAACTCTAGTCGTTAAATGTGATTCCATCTGTCTTCCAAAAACAATAGGAATCTTGTCACCCATATGAACATAAGAAAAAAAGGTTCCAAGAAAACAAAATATTTTGATGCCATACCACTAAAATCAACTTCTATATATAGTCCCCAATAGCCTCTCTTAAACTTCTATTAAATAAATAAATACTAATATCTCTTGCACCCTTCACCCTCCCTCTCTTAGTCTTAGCCTAGCCACAATGAAAACAAAGGCCTCTGGGGAAGGCTCTTTAGCGAGTGAGTCCTCTATATCCCTAGGAGAGAAGCTCCACCAGGCTTGTGAGTCGGTTGTGGTGGCAGCCGCCGCGGATGCGGCCCAGCAAGGGAGGCATCTCAGCTCAAGGAGGGGGAGTTGCCATGGAGAAGACCCTATTAGAACGTTAATGTTTTTGGGGTCTTGGACTCACACATGATTAGTGAAAATTGAATCCATCAAATTTAGTTCTTAGCTTGTCGGTTGAAATACAGCGAGAAACCAAAAAAAAAAAAAAAACAAAATTCATTTAAAATTTGTCACATACATGGAACAAGCAAGGCAGCCATGCACAAGTTCTTCAGTTAAAACTTGCTAGTTGCTACCTTCATGTATACATGTAACTATGTAGTGCTATGTTACATTCGTATGTAATATAATGATATTTAATAATTGTATATATAAAAATAAAATTAGATTACTTTAATCTATTACTATTTCATAAGCCTGTAAAAAAGTAAAACTCTATCATTCTGACATTCTTTACTCGGAACCAAGTAACTGAAATTAAATGATCAAAGGAGAGATTAAGGAATAAATGTCCTGGTAAAATAGAGCTGTTAAGGACCCTAATCTTTAATTAACTTTGCGAATTATGAAGTCATGTATTTCACTAAGCTCATTCTCATTGAGGAATCAAACTAATTAAAATAAAGAATAAACATTTATAAATGCTAATTCGCAATAAATAAAAATAAAAACAATAACAATAATAAAATTCAGAAATTTTCAATGTTCATAATTCATATCGAAAAAAAATAAAAGGAAAAAAAAATATCCAACAAGAGGTGGTTACTGCCAAAGAGAAGTGAGAAGCGATAAGAGAGTAAGGCTCAGATTCACTTACGAGTCAGAGTCTGAATCAGCGTTGGTTCACCGATCAAATGGCCACCGTAATCGACGGCAAGGCGGTGGCGCAAACTATCAGATCTGAGATCGCGGAGGAAGTGCGCGCCCTCTCTCAAAAGTACGGCAAGGTAATCAATCCCGATTCCAATCCCAATCTAACCTAATCAAAATTGGGAATTAGAATGATGTAATGCGATGGTGTTGTTGCAGGTTCCGGGGTTGGCGGTGGTGATAGTAGGGAACAGGAAGGACTCGCAGAGTTACGTGGGAATGAAGAGAAAGGCGTGTGCTGAATTAGGGATTAAGTCCTTCGACATTGACCTTCCCGAACAAGTTTCCGAATCCGATTTGATTAAGCAAGTTCACCAGCTCAATGTTAACCCTGATGTTCACGGTATTAGATTTATATTACTTGTTACAATTCTAAGCTTTTATTTTTAGCTCAGTTTGTGGCAAAAAATGTATGCAATCAGGTATATTGGTTCAACTTCCATTGCCAAAGCATATCAATGAAGAGAAAGTTCTCAGCGAAATCAGCCTTGGGAAGGATGTGGATGGCTTCCATCCTCTCAACATTGGAAAGCTTGCAATGAAAGACAGAGATCCACTCTTCCTTCCTTGCACTCCCAAGGTAATGTTACTGAAATTTAGTTTCATGCTTAGTTGTAATGTTGATTTTATCCTATGCTGGTTTGCAGTGGTGATGAACTCGGTGTCTCGGCCTATGGGATATAAAGAGATTGAAAAAATGTTGGATAGACATTAATTCATGTTCTGCTCTAGTTTTTTTTTTTCCTTAACTAATCTTGATGATCAAGAATGTATGAATACAAGTTTGCCTGTGAAATGCTATGTTAAAGTCATACTTCTTATTCATTTACACTTGCTACTTGTAAAAAGGCATGTATCGAACTCTTATCGCGAAGTGGTGTAAGTATAAAGGGAAAGAAAGCAGTGGTGGTTGGTAGAAGCAACATAGTTGGATTACCAGCTTCATTGCTGCTTTTGAAAGCAGATGCAACGGTTACTATCGTCCATTCACGCACAACTCAACCGGAAAGTATCATACGCGAAGCAGATATTGTTATCGCCGCAGCAGGGCAGCCGATGATGGTAACTAACAAAACATTCTCTTTATTCTTAGTCATTGCAGGATGACATATTGTCCCCAGATATTTTTGTTGCTCAGTCAGAACCATGTTTCTCATGAATTAATTTCAGTCTTTCTTCTTGATGTGGAGTTCACCATGATTCTTTGCATTTTTCAGATCAAGGGAAGTTGGATCAAGCCTGGAGCTGCAGTGATAGATGTCGGCACAAATGCTGTCGATGACCCGACAAAGAAGTCTGGTTACAGGCTTGTTGGTGATGTAGATTTTGAGGAAGCATCTAAAGTAGCTGGTTGGATTACTCCTGTTCCTGGTGGTGTTGGTCCAATGACTGTCACAATGTTGCTGCATAATACTCTCGAGGGTGCCAAGCGCTGCTTTGAGAAGAACCACTGATATTCCTCTTGATGTATAATTGAATAAAAAAATAAGCAACAAGGTGTTCACTTTTAGTGGAAGTTCTTTGAGAATCAGTTATATTATCCACTATTTGATTTTTCCCTCCTTCTTAGGTGGATAGATGTACTATAGTATCAAACTGGAAGTTTCGGTTTTTAAACGAGTTTTGTTTTTATCCTTTCTTTTTCTCCTGCGCTTGGTTGTATTAGGGATATTCACACGGGGTTTCTGTAGTGGAATTTCCTACTTAAGGTTGTTAACATCCCAAGCATCGAACCCACGATTAAAGAGAATAATAATTCAAGCAAATGATCTTTGCAATATTTAATGTAACAAACCCGGTTGCAATACCCTAATGCTAACGGTAATTGGCATGCCATATTTGTGAATTGTGATGATGGAGTTTTATTAGGTGCGTTACTGATGAAGCGACGTCGTAGCAGTGAGAACAAAAGAGCACTGTAATTTAAGATCCTGAGCGTCGATTTCGAGAAATAGTAGTAAATACGGAGGGTGGAGATTATGACGGATTTGGATAACAGAATAACAGAGAGGAAGGTAGAGATGAATTGAAAAGAAAGCAATGGCTGTAATTGGAGTTGGTGTGCAGCAACAGTTTTTGTGTTCCTCTGAATCAAAGTGGAGCATTCCAACTACGCCATGCAATCCCCTTACCAGCTCCATTCTCATACGCCCATTCAAAAAGATTCAATTTTCAGTCATTTCATGCTCTTCTTCTTCTTCCTCACCACCGTCACAGGCCGCAGAAGCTGAAACTCAAACTGCTGAATCTTCCGTCAATTTAGGTCTTCAGCTCTTCTCCAAAGGAAGGGTATTTTATCGTGGACTTCCTCCTTAATCCCCTTCGTTGTTGATTTATTTATTTTCCTCTGGTTCTCCAAGTATTTGGTACCCAAAGTTCACTTCTTTTTCTTGGGACTCCTTAGGTTAAGGATGCTTTAGCCCAGTTTGAAACAGCGCTTACCTTGAATCCCAATCCTGTGGAGGCCCAAGCTGCTTTCTACAACAAAGCTTGCTGCCATGCATACAGGTTAATTGCTTGTGCATTCCATTTTGTGTGTATTGTAGTAGCTCTTGTAAATTCAGATTTAACTCACTGCATGAATTATTGAATTGTGAGGTAGTAAGGCATTAATCTACTATTCAATAGTTTTCACAGTTTCTGGCAACCGAACATGTTGGTATCTCTAAAGTGACTAATTTATCCAGTTCCTAGCACTTTCTGTTATATTTATTCAATGATATGGAAAAATTCAATTGATTTACATAGGGGCAGTGGTTAGGGTATAGTTCTGTTCTATATTTATGATGCTGTCACTGTTGAAGTTGGGAGATTAACTTTACTTTTAATGGTTGTTGTTTGGTTACAAAGAGGGGAAGGAAAGAAAGCTGCAGATAGTCTCCGTACTGCTTTGAGGGAATACAACCTAAAATTTGGTACAATTCTCAATGATCCAGACTTGGCCTCTTTTAGAGCTTTGCCTGAGTTCAAAGAACTACAAGAAGAGGTTTCTTAATTAGTTCTCAACAACTTTACAATGCCAGGTTGCAAAATTTTGAAAGGAATTTATGACCTTCACTCTTGTTGCCATGCAACCAGGCCAGGATAGGTGGGGAAGATATTGGCAACAGTTTTCGGAGAGATCTAAAACTTATTAGTGAAGTTCAGGCACCGTTTCGTGGGGTTAGGAGGTTTTTTTATGTGGCATTCACAGCAGCTGCAGGAATATCATTGTTCTTCACTCTACCCAGGCTAATCCGTGCAATTCAAGGTGGTGATGGTGCTCCTGATCTACTGGAAACTGCAGGGAATGCTGCCATTAACATTGGAGGTGAATATAGAACTACTTAACTTTGTTAAAAATACTGAAAATAAATGTTCAATTTGGGATAGTTAAATTGTTAGTTCACGCTTTTGTAAGTCCTATTTTTTTAACTTAAAAAAATTGTGACTGCATTGTGCAAGTGCATTTTACCTTCATTTAATGACTGAGCACCAGAATCAGCAATGTGCAGGCATTGTTGCTTTTGTGGCATTATTTTTTTGGGACAATAAAAAGGAGGAGGAGCAGATTGAACAAATATCTCGAGATGAGACACTATCAAGGCTGCCTTTGCGCTTAACAACTAATCGTGTAGTTGAACTTGTTCAGCTACGGGACACAGTTAGGCCGGTGAGTATCTGTGTTCAATCTCATTTCAAAACACACACACTTTTTATCTGTTTGATATTTTTCCCCTTCCTTTTAACATAAAGTCTATGCTTTAACTGAAGCTTGGGTTGTAGGTTATATTAGCTGGGAAAAAAGAAACAGTATCTTTGGCTTTGCAAAGAGCAGAACGATTTCGCACTGAGCTCGTTAGACGTGGTGTCCTGTTAGTTCCTGTCATATGGGGAGAAGGTAGGGAAACCAAAACAAAAACAAAAATTGAGAAGAAAGGTTTTGGTCGTCCACAAAAGGCTGCTGAAGCTCTTCCGTCCATTGGGGTAAGATTCACATCACCTTTGCCTTCACGGATCTTTCTCTTCATCTAAAAGTATTGTTTGATGGCAATAACCCATAAAGCTATGTTAGGAAGATTTTGATAAGCGAACACAGTCCATAGCTTCAAAATCGAAGTTGAAAGCAGAAATCAGGTTCAAGGCTGAAGTTGTATCGCAAGCAGAATGGGAACAGTAATATTCTCTTATCTTTACCAGCTTTTGTAATAAATTTTCTCCATTTATTTTGGGAGGAAAAAGAGTAGTTGCTAATAGGTGCATGATAACTTATGTAGGTGGATAAGAGATCAGCAGAAATCTGAAGGAGTTACTGTTGGCGAAGACGTGTACATAATAATGCGCTTAGATGGGAGGATTCGAAGATCGGGGAAAGTAAGTGCCATTTCAGAGAAAACTTCATTTGCTTTCCCTTACTTGATGATGTGATATTTATTAACTTGCCAAATGTCAACAAAACTATGAGCATCATAAATTCATAATATGACTTTAGTCAAAAGCAGGTTTTACACAAGCATAAGATGCATGAGAGGAATCACATTTGTAAAATACTGTAAGAATCAGTCCATTGTTTTGGATTTGTTTCATTCTGTGATGGCTTGTTTGAAAAGCTTGATGATCATTAAGAAATGGTTGTAATACTGGTTTCAATTCTTTTGTCATCTTAGTTGCAGCAATCACGAAATTTATCATTTGACTAGCTAGAAGAATTGCATTAAGGGTTATTATTATTTTTTATTTTTTCCCTGATTGAATATAGCATATACTCCTTTTAATGCTATGCCACTATCAGTTACATACCAACAAAATTTCTACTGAATTTGCAGGGAATGCCTGACTGGCAGCAAATTGTGAAGGAGCTACCAGAAATGGAAGCATTTTTAAGCAAGCTGGAAAGATGAGAAATTTTACATGGCATACTTTTGTTACAGAATTTCTAGAGTGCAAGTATTTATTTATGTCTCACAGAAATATTTATGTGTACATCATTCCTTAACGATCATTACTGACAGTTGCAAAGTGTTACAACTGAGACTTGTTATGAATGGAAAAATAAAAACTGTACCTTGGCAACAAACTTAATTTGTACTTAACCCAAGTCTATTTTTGTGCTACATAAATTCTTGGTTATAATCATCACCTAGCAGTTTGGTCTCTATATAGATCCATAATCAAAGGTTAATGGGTGCATAATCATCCATTATGCAATGGATATGGCCTATGGGATGAATAATGTGTAAGCCAGTACAATATTCTATTATCATGCTTATAAATAATATAACTCTGGCCATTCTTTATCTTTTTCTTTTACTATTTTTTTCACTTTTCTTATTTGAGATAAGACTATAATGGCAACGATTTCTTAAGAAGGTTTATAATTTTCCCAGTCCAACTGTTAACTGTTAATAGTTTTAGTGTTAAGCTAATCACATTCTAGAACTGATAATGGTGGCCACTGGCCAGTTTTTGCATGTTACAAAATTATTTAAGCAAGTAGACACATCATTAACCATTGAATCAAATATTCTTTGGTCACACTTGTGTATGATTAATCCTTTTAATTGTTTACTTATAATTTCGTGGGTATATTGAAGCCATAAGTGCAGTATCAATGAAGGAACTTGAAAAAAGGCTTCCACTCTCCAGGATCAGTTTCTCATTGATACTTATCCAACCGAATTTTGCGGTTAAAAGATTTGTGGTCGCCTCACGTGGCAAATCTGATTTCAAAGCCAACATTCATTTTGTTTGAATTAGAATTCTGCGTGATTCACACACAGGCCGAATAGATTATTAGCGTTTAAGTAGTTAATGGTTTGAATTGAGAGCAAGAAAATGAAGTTAATGCTTTGAATGTAAACCCCGTATCATCGATTCTCCCTAACTCATTGTTTATATCGTTTTCTTGGTAGGTTTTGAAGGCTATCCATTTTATCGTCTACCCAACTTTCTTCACTGCAATTGGAACACATTTGAACTTGAACATTACAATACCTTGTAAGCTATGATACTGATAGGTTCTTGTTTTTCTTTTAGGTGGTTGTTGTCTGTTGAAATTTTGTGTATCTTCTAATCCGCTATGAATCAGAACTCCATTCAAGGGTCTGCGCCGACCAATGAATTGCTGCATAGTGCATACACAAGGCGTAATTCGAATCCCAAATACTTGTTTAAACGGACGAGTAAGCTGACCAACGGACGAGTAAGCTGACCACTTGAACTCATGCTGATTTTGTTACCATATTATTATTAGTAACTCTAAGGTTGAGAAAATAAACCAAAGAGTTATATATATAATATATATATATATATATATATATATATATATATATATATATATATATATATATATATTTTAAATCCATTAATATATATAAAATTGTCCATGTTTATCAAATTGAAATGCTTATTAAACAAGTTAAGTTCCCACTCACACTCTCCAAGTAAGAAACTTGTATAAAATGGAAACAACATAGAAAGTTGAGAGAAGAATAATAGCACCATATTTGTAACTGTAAGCATAAGCAATGGCAAGTGCCTTTGTCCTCCTAACCTTGTTTATGTTCACGGTAGTGATGTCCATGTCTCTGCCTAAGGCAACCGCCGTAGGCGACCATCGCCTAAGGCTGGTGGCAATGAGAGCAAGAAGTTGCCAAGGCTCCATAGAAGAGTGCATGGAAGAGGGTGAGTTGGTGGGGATGGAGTCTTCGCACAGGCGCATTCTAGCAACGTCGCAGTACATAAGCTATCAAGCGCTGCAGCGGAACACGGTACCATGCTCTCAAAGAGGTGCTTCCTACTACAACTGCAAGCCAGGTGCAGAGGCTAATCCTTATACCCGTGGTTGCACCACCATCACTCGTTGCCGCAATAGTTAGCACCAATTTCTTGCATCTTCTTATGGACTCACCATCAAGTTTCTTATGTTATTCCTATATGTACTTATCATTATCAGGCTTGTTCTGTTTTATTATGTTTGTGCTTTTTCATTTGATAAAATTTCCACCGGAGATTTCCATGGAAACATGAATGATATATCTACATATAATATTTTTGCTTTCCTGATTTAACAATTTTATATAATGAGTTTAATCGTAAAAATCTATATTGTTTTAAATGCAGAATTGCAAATCTCAAAATCTATATTTATTTATGCATGTACATGCATCTAAGCAAGCATAGGGAAGTGCAAGTCAAAAATAGTCAAATGAAATGAGTTAGATAGTAGTACTTAACACTTATTTTTGTTACCTCTGTCAATGATCTTACTTTCCTTGCTGCTTCTTCAAAGCCCACGTGCGGATAATACTATTTTTCACACACGTATCTAACTCAACTCTTCTATCATTGCTTGCTGTTCGGAAGAAAATAAGACAAACAGAAAAGGTGTTGAAATTAATCACTAGTAACATGTTTATTTGGGTTAAGACCTTTTTCCATGCTACTAATATTTTTCAATGATTTCGTTGGAATGCGAGTCTAAAGCCACCGCTGATAACTTGATATATATATGGGATTAAGTAGATGTGAAATTGGATAGCGCACCAAGATTCATTCTTCTTTCCCAGGAAACATATGGGAGATGCTATGGTTCCTAATATTCTATTAAGGCCCAAGATTCCCCAACATGGATAATGGATTGCTCCCCAAACTTTAGACTTTAGATAACCACAAGAAATATATCTTACATTACAGCACAGTACAGTGAAATCGAATACAAATTCTACTCTATCATTTGTATATTGAAGGATGGATTTGTCATTATAATCTAGAAATTACAATGAAAAACAAATAATAGAGAGTATTATAAATTTATAATTAAAAAAAGTGAACATTCCATCTCTAATTTATTTCATCTTCCACTCCATTCCATTCCATTCATTTCTCATTCTATTGTAACCCATTTTGCCAATGAAAACAAGGTTTGATTAAATCTGAAAACTGATACGTAGAGATTATGCAGGGCAGGTGCGAAGGATAGCAAAGTAAACACAATATTCGCAATGTAAATCAATAGGTAATAATATCTTCATCAAATAACACATGATCATATCCCATGTCGAAATGGCAAACAATTAGTCATCAGTACTCTATTTTTTCCGAAAAAAGAACAGTACGATATTTTGTTTAGCTACAAAGGAGAAAGTGCACTCATAGGTACATAGCAAATATATGAATTCTGAACCACTGATAAACACAGAACCAACAGTACCAAAATCCTGATGTATACGACACGAATATAAGGCAGTTGAAACATGAAAATGACACTTAAGCTGAACCCTCCTCTTTGGAATCTTCTGGTTTGGTACCTCCTGCAGGCGAGTTCTCCACTCCCATCTCTGCCCTTAGGTCATTGATGCTTTGCTCCAACTCATTTATACGGTTTCCCATCTCATCAAGTGCAATGAAGTCAAGGAAATCAACTATTTCAGCAACTCAAGTTGAACAAATCAACAATACCCATGTAAGAATTGGTATCAGTTTCCACCTGTGCCAACATGACACTGCAGATACAGAAGTACAAAACCTTACAATGCATTGGGGAACAATTTGCATATGCACAACCACGGTAAGGATGTATTTTCTTTAAAGGGAAAACGACCCCTAAGATTTAACTATGCATGGAAATAATTAATTATTCATTCAGCTATGCATGCATAGTTGCATACCAACATGTCTGTTTTTTCTAACCTATTCTGTAATATGGGTGTTTGCAGACTTGATGCTGAGATGCAAATAATAACTCAATTTTTCAAAGCACAAAATGTTCAATTATTTAAACACACAAGAGCCAAATTTAAAAGGATATTCTTTGTGACGATGGAGTCAGACATTGTCTGGAATCTATTTTGCTGCAAACAAAATTCTTATTAGCAAAAGTGAAATATATTGAAATTCAGCAAATCAGCAATGCAGCTCTTATATACATCTCACCATCTGCTGAAGAAGATTTTGCACCTGGAAAAAGATAGAGGGAAAGACATTGGTCAAAACTAATTGACATTCAAGAGAATGACAGCAGCAATTTAACTCATTAAACTATAATCCCATCCCAAACGTTACAATCTAGGACAATACTCTACACATTTCCACTCTCATAATGGAACATGGCACACTAGCCAGCATAGGTAAATGTAAGTAGCAGAAGGCAATAATGAAAACCAAATATTAAAAATAAGTAGCTCAAGATGTAAAATAGTAAGCTAAAATGTTCTCAAATGCTATTATAATGTAAAGCCACTCTCATCATGAACATTGGGATGCAGAGGATAACTCATAATCAAAAATCAATAAATAATTTACTAAAATGTGAGAACATGCAATAGCTGAGCAAAACCATTAATTCTTGATAGAGAAAAAGCTTAACAACTTACAAAAACTGTCATATCAGCAGTGCTTTGCTTTGGGTCTTCCGAATCTTGTCCGTCCTGCAATTACAAAACGTCACAAAGCCAATCTAAACAGAACGAAGGCAACAATGCAAAATCTAGGTATTGAAAACCTTAAAACATGAAATGAATCTAAAATAGGTAGCATCAACGGAAACACAATCAAAGAGGATTCTCAATCATGCGACGTCCAATTTGGGGGGTAAATCCGTGGTTCGGTAAACGTAGGAAAAGGATTCTGAATTGAAGAGGCATAATTAAGAGGCACATTGATGGGCGCTTTAGGGAATCGAGTTTCAGAAACCCTAATAGGGTCGAAAATTGAAATTAAGATCCGCAAATGAGAAAGGATGATGAAAATGAAAGGAAAAGAAGAAGAGAGAGAGAGAGACTAACCATGATGATGATGAACGCAGCAGCTCCACCTACAAAACGACGACTCTTTCTTTTCCAATTTTTTGAAACCAAAATAAAATTGCGATTGCAATCCACTCTCACGAACTCACTCCTCTGTATTTTTAGGTCCGTTGGGTTCGATGTGTTCCTCTGCAATTACAATATTGACCTTTCATTGGTTTGGCTTCTTTACTTTACATGTGTAAATTAACTGAAATAATAATAATAATAATAATAATAATATAGAGTTAGAGATCAAACTCTATTTATGAAAAAAATGATAAATAAAATAAATACTGTGTTGCATCTGTAGGTGTATGATCTTTCAAATTTTCAAATGAAGTATCGATGGGTATTCTCGTCATTTGACATGGGCAAAATTGAAGAGCATTGAGCGGCATTCCGTTCAATTTTATTCTTTTATTTATTTTTTCATATTCAAATTTGAATAGCTCATGTCATGGCACTATGGCAGTGCTGACTGCTGTTGATTAATGGTTAATTATGCCATTTTACAATTTCTGCACTTCATTTTTTTGTAGTTACAAAAAAAAAAATACACTTCTTTTTGTAGGTTTATTATGTCACATGGTTGCATGGTCGATCAATATAATCAGGGAAAGAAACAAACACATTAGATAGAGGAGAATAAGATTGTCCCTTACGATGCACTTCTACCATATAAGTATATTTATAATTTATTTTATTATTTCTAAAACTTAAAGCTAAAATAATTTACTGAAAGCACATTACTATTAAGTATTATCAACTAATATCAGATTCGTTATTGTATATATTTAATAAATGAAACAAACGGGTTAACAAGCAAGTGCTATTAATCCAGTAGTTAAAATACTACTCTTTATTTTTTGGGTTCTGATGGCAACACTCCTTTTAAGACATGCAAGTATGCAACACAAACCATCACTAAATATCCGTGCAAAACTTCTTACAGTAAGTTACAAGGTAAAGAAAACAAAAAGCAGAAAACTTGTCAAAATGTGACAGTCAAGATCTAAAGCGATTGTCATTCCTATGTTGCCTGAAGATACAACACAAAAATTTACATCAAAGAGGAAACTCATTTATCCAATTCATCCGTTGATGAACCTTTGAACTATTTGTGTTTGCGAGAGGAAGGTTTATCTTGTGCATAAGGATGCTCCGGTGGAGCAGACCACAAACCCCACAGAATAACTAAGTGAAGCCACAAAAGCAGAGCTGACGAGAGATTATTCGAAGGGAAGATATTCCAGCAGACCTCCACTCCGACGAATAAAATCAAGCTGATCGATAATACAGATATATGGATCTTTAATGGAAAGAGAAAAGGCCATGAAAATTGAAAGTAAAGCAAGGAACGTGGATTAACCTACCGCAGCAAGGTTGGGTATTGTGTTCTCCACAACAAGTAAGGTAAGCTATAGAAGTACCTGTACAATAGCCAAATTACAAGATTTAGTCCCATTGCACTTGTTACTTTCTTAAAATGCAACAGAATAAGTAGCTGGCAATAGAGTTGGTTTACACAACTGCACAGAGGCATAGTTAAACCAAGAAACTTATTCATCTAACGATAGTAATAGCAATAATTACAAATCCCAGCAGACTTACCACGAATAGAACTGATAATGCAATGACCGAGCACATACAATGCCAATGAAATTCCCAACAAACATAGTTGTCACAATATCTGATTAAAAGGCAAGATTCAGTATAACTTGTCACAAAAAGTGGAAGTACTATTATCCACTTAAATCCTGAATGAAAATTTTTACTCACGTTCTTTAGTGAGGATCTTGATGCTTGATGAACTACTCTTGCCAAACTTTGGAGAAGCAGAGGAAAAGAAAAGTGCAAACCTCAGCTTCATAGAGACAATTCTGGAATGCAGAAAGTTGAGAAGCCCTCCTTCATGTCTGTGAGCAATTAAATAAGTAAACATAAAAAATCCAGCTGCACAATATCTCAATCAAGTGTACAGCAGAATCCTACATATCACTATCATGACAAAAACGTTCATAATGCAAGTCAATGGATGATCATTATTAAATCGTTATCATGTTCAAGCTATCTGTTGCATCAAGACTTCTGGTCAATCATATTAATTTGATTATAATAATTAAGAAAACTTTTGCAACAATCCTTTCGGGATAGAATTTAAGGAAAAAAAAATAAATAAACATTTTTACCTACTTGCACCATCTATAATGCGCAAACAAAGCAAGTAATATGAGGTGAGCAGCCAACAAAAAGATTGCAAATCCCTTGGACACAAATACTGGTTCAGGGATGAATTTGAAGTTGACAGACCTGATGACATATAAGTAAATAATATTAATATATCAGAACACATAATAGAAACTATTAAAAAGATTAGAGAGAGAGAGAGAGGGGGGGGGGGGGGGAGAGGCATCAAATTCAAAATACAAACTAAGAGCACAAGTACCAGAAATGGATGAAGATACGGCCAAGATTGAAGGCTCTTGATATGTATGCAACCGGGTGTGAAACTAGGAAAGGAAGCCCCAATAATATCTGTAGGAGTATTTTACCGTAGAGTAGTTAATCAATGACAGCAAACCTGGCCAGTGCTTACTCTTGAGAACAAATCATTCTTGAAGCCTAATATGACCAACTCACCTAACAATGTGGAAAGAATATTTAAGAAATACACCAAGAATTGGTCATCACGATATTTGATCACATTGTAAAGCATTTTGAATAAAGTGACAAGAATATCATGAAAAAGGGTTAACATTTAACAACTGTTTTCAAGGAAACAGGTATGGACCTGAACCAGTGCTGCACCAGCTAATGCCCAAAACACCCCAATGATATCCATAGACTGCAAATATTTGGAGTAAAGGAGATTATATGAGCGCATTTGGGACAATTTCAAGCAGATAATAAATACAACATGCTCAACTGTCAATATTATCTGTACCTTTAGCATGAGGAGTAGTAAAGGTGGAGCATAAAGAAGCACATTCATCTTTACCGAAACAGCAACACTAACAAATAATTAGAGAAGTCTTGTAAACACTTTGACCTTATAGAAAGATGATTTTAGAGAGAGAGCACAATTACCTGAACACAATCAAACCTAGATTCCACCTTCTGTGCATGAGTAAGAGTAATGCAGCATGAAGAAACATCATGGCCACACAATCATTGAAGAGACGAAGCACAAAGATAGAATGCACTCTTTTGGATAGAGAAAGTAAACAAAGGGCCCACCATGGAAGCTGTCAAAGAATGTCAAAACAGTGTGAATCAAGACCAATAACAAATCAGAAGGTAAGGGTTGGAGAAAGATCAGAAATTAAGATCCTTAGGGCTCCAAAATGTGTTTCTTGTTTCTTTGTGGTACGTATGACTTATACAATTAGTTGAATGAAGGCCGTGTGAAAAAGAGTATGAAGAAGCACATCCGAACAGGCATAATGGAGGTTCCCTTACCACATCAGTCTTCACATAGATTAAGAGAATGATTGCCAGATTAATGATATACAAGATTCCAAACAAAATCTGCAGTAACAGAAAGAGAAACAAGCAATAAGCCACAATATCAAGTATTATTACTCCCATGAATTCACCAGTCATTGAACCATACTGAGTACTCTTCAATTGTGAATATTTTCAATAAAACATCACACCACATGACTAGTATATTAGTATTATAAATAGAGTGCTGTATCAGCAAAGGCAATTCCAAATTTCAACTAAATATAAGTTACAATAATCCTTGAAATGAAATGAATGAATGAGAAAGATAGTGACCTGAGCAGGGTAAACTTGTCCAGCAGTAAGATACTGAAATGCAGAATAAATGTAAAGGAAGCCAGCAGGGTAAACAAGAGGGCCAGTGTCACCTTTCAGGTTTCCGTAATCTCTCTCCCCTTCCAGAAACCCGGTCACCTGTGACATATAAGCATCCCAATCTATCTTCGTATCTGAAATAATCAAAATTCAACAACAAAGATCAAATCGGGAACCGTTTCATCATTTTGTTTTGAATTCTGGTTTTGGTTCAAACTTACAGGGGACGAATGCGATTATGAGAGCGACGAGGACGGCATCGGCGAAGAGAAGAGAAGCTGCGAAGGGTATTTTGGGGTTTTGGAGAAAAGTTATGGGTTTTGATCTGTTTCTGGGCGGTGGTGCGGAGCGCGTCACCGATTGAACAGCCATGGTTTCTGTGCTCTTCAGTTTTCTTCCTCCTCCTATTTCCATTTCCCACCACTCCGTCTCCGATCATCAACAAACGGAAACGATTTCGGACTTTCTGTCATCGATTTTTGCATGCTACTTTTTGGTCAACAAAACAATCTGGGTCGAAGGTTGAAAGGCCCACCTTCAGTATAACTCTCACTTTGGTCTTAACAACTCTCAAGTCTTAACTATTGCAGAGGCCCGGTACAGTGGTGCACCTTAACAGAAACAAATTTTATTGCATATAAAAAAAAATTATTAAGATGAATATTATAATATCATAATTTATTATTTTTTTAACCACTTAGTCATTAATATTTAAAAATAAAAATTAAAAATATATTATTAAATTTATAAATTAAAAAAATTAAATTAATAATAAAAAAATATAATAAAAATAATAAATTTTGATAATTTTTTAATATTTTCTTTTATTATTTTAATTAAAAAAATATTATAATTAATTTAGATTAATCTAATTATTTATTTATTAATTTGTTCAAACAAGTGTTACAAATTTAAATTTCACCTTTTGCATGCAATATCACATTGGCTATCAACATATTCTTAAATTGAATTCTAGTCTTTTGACGAATTAATTATTAATAACATTTTAAACAAAATAAAAAATATCATTAGAAAAAAGTAATTTTTTATTATTTTATTTAGTAATAAACTAAATATAAGATAAAATAAATAACTATTATATAAAATAAATTAAAATATAAAATATAAATTAAAAATAATTTAAATAATATATATATTTATGACATGATAACTAATTTAATAATTATTTATATATATTATTTTATAAAATAAATTATAAAAAAATTAATTTAAGATTAAAATTAGATTAACTTAATTTAATTACAAAAGATGACTCAAAAAATGTTTTATATTTATATTTTTAAAAGTCTTCTCTCTAGAAAAGAGATTTGTAATACTAAACATGACTTATAGCATGATGATCCAAAAAATTACCGTCACTAATATGTGAAAACGAGCATGAGAATAGAAGAATTAAATAAAATAAGTGATTTGCTTGCATCTTCGGTCAGTGTTTATATTGAATTTAGGGTTAAAAAGGATATAGTTTAATTAAGTTTTAAACAAATAAAAAAAAATAAAATCTGATTTGAGTAGTAAAGAAGACTAAAGACTCGAGACGCAGTCTCCACCAGATCCTCTCTTTATCGGGACTAATAGCAAATATCTATAAAAGATGCTCCTATAAAACGCAGAAAACCTCTTTTTTTTATTTTAAATATTTTTTAATAATTAAAATTTAATATATATAATTATTTAAATTATGTTATTTTTGTCAAAATTAGATCAGATAAATTAATTTAACCAAAAAATAGTAAATTAAATTTTAAATTTATCTAAATTAATATTATTTTTTATAAAAAATAAATACAATACTCTTATTATATAAAATAATTAAAATACTCTTATTATATAAAATAATTAAAATATTCTTATTATATATATTAATTTTAAAAATTTTAAATTCTAACTCCTTTATTCTCTATCATTATAGGATTAAAATTTAAAATTTTTAATATATATATATATAATAGAAATATTTTAACTGTGTTTTATAACAGAAATATTATAGTAATTTTTTATAAAAAATATTTAATTTATACCGATTTAAAAATTTAATTTATTAATTTTTTATTAAACTAATTTGTTCAGTCTAATTTTAATAAAAATAATACAATTTAATTAATTATATGTATTAAATTTTAATTTTTAAAAAATATCTTTAAAAAAAAAATTTTAACATCTTTATTTAAGTAGCTCCTATCTATAAAACTCTATTGCAATGTGACAAATTTCTAAAACTCTATTGCAATGTGACAAATTGAAATAGGGTTTGTTGATAATAAAGCAAGAAGTAAATTAATCTAAAGGGATAATATGAATATATGACGGTGTTTGATGTTTAGTCGGCAAACGCAATCGACTCATCATACAACAGGTGTTGGTTTCTACTTTTTTTTTTAATCAAGGATAATCGATAATATTACGTCGGCACCATGTGTCGCTGTCACAAACTTCCACATCACGGGCATGCAAGAACACGCGGCATGGTTCCCATTGAAGCCATTGTTCTATGGCTTCCACCCACCAGAGAATTCCACGCTTCACCTTATAACCAAAACCAATCGCTCGCCTTTCCCATATTCCTTCATTTCTTTCAAGCTCCTCTTCTTCTTCTTCTTCTTCCTCCATTACCATGGCTTCCCAAGAACTCAAACACCGGGTCACACACGATGCAGACACCAAAGCAGGAGGAGGAACAACAACAACAACAACAACCAGACGGGACAAGAAAATGGCGATGGCCAAACGCGGTCTTAGGTCACTCCTGATTGCCGTTATTCTCCCCTTGTCGCTGACGCTCTTCTCCGCATACATATCGAGCTCCATGTCACGTGCCAACCACCACATGGATCACAAGACTCCCTTCTGGTTCCCGCCCTCGTGGGCCCTACACCTAACTTTACCCGCTTCGGGCTTCCTGATGGGCCTCTCGGCCTGGATGGTTTGGGCCGAAGGAGGATTCCATAGGTACCCCGTAGCTGTGGTGCTCTACGTGGCTCAGCTCCTCTTAACGGTTCTGTGGGACCCGCTTGTGTTCGGTGCAGGTGCTTCGAGGGTGGGCATGGTGCTGTGCCTGGGTCTGTTTGGGTGCCTGTATGGGTGCATGCGTGTGTTTAAGCAGGTCAACCATGTTGCTGCTGATTTGATAAAGCCTTGTTTGGCTTGGACCGCTTTTCTCTCCATTGTAAATCTTAAGCTCCTTTCTGCCTAATCATACTTTTAATTAGAGATTAACCAGATCAATTACGTTTTCTTAATTAGATACCTTCATACAAACACCCTCTTGTAAATATTAAATAATATTATATTCCCTGTGCTTTTTTGGTGTTCTGCTGTGTTTCCTTTGTAAGTTTTGTGTGTGTGTAAATCTAAATATATATATGCTTAAAGTTGTCTTATTATGAGGTAAGAACTACTAATATTGTGTTTTAAATCGTTATTGAATGTTTAGATCTGCGTTTGTAATTTTCTCTTTGTGATTTGATTTGAATAAAACAAAATCTATGCCCTGAATGAATGAAACCCTTTTGTTGGTAAAGACTTGTGGTTCGTTTAATTTGTGTTTGTAGAACAAAATTAAGAAAAAGTATAGGTAACAACTAAGATTTTTGAATAATGTGTAAGATTTTTGAATAATGTGTAAATAATAATGTGTAAATAATTTGAATTAATAGTTTTTGAATAATGTGTAAATAATAATGTAAATAATAATGTGTAAATAATTTGAATTAATAGTTTTTGAATAATGTGTAAATAATAATGTGTAAACAATTTGAATTAATAGAGTTAAAAGACTAAATTTAATTAGTAATATTAAATTAGAGTGTAGTGTATTTTTATTTGATTGGTGATTTTTATATTGTTCAAAATTTTTATTGTTTTCTAGCACTTTTCTAAAATTAATTACACCTGATTTAATTCAACTGGAAATTTGCAATATGCACTTAGAGCATTTTCAATACATATTTTATTTTATTTTATTTCAAATTTTATAAGAACATTTGTGGTAAACAATAATTTAAAACTAAAAGTGCAATTTGTTTTTCTAAGTATTAATTCATATAAAAATTTATATTATTTTTAATTATTTTATCTATAATATCTATATAATTGTACGAATAATAAAATTTTATTGATTCTTTTATTGAATTGATAGTGTATTTTTTAAAATGATACTGGTTTTCTTTCCTAAATTAATTTTAATATAAATTTTATTTTAAATTAATTTATTTTTTGAAAGGATTATTGATACTCTCAAAATATTTGATGATTTAATAATCAAATCATTTTTGTCTTTTTGAATGATTTTTTGAATGATTTTTTTAATCAAATTGGTTCCTAAATAATTTTTTTTAAATCACGTTTATCTCTGTTAATTTTTTGATACTACTGCTAATGGTTTGTTGACCTGAAATGTAAAGTGATAGCACAGCATAATAAACGACGTCGTTCGTTTTACACCTAAAACAGTGAAGTTTTTCCTCACTCTCAGTTTCTGCTTCCCTAACCCATGGTCACGATTTCCCTAACCCATGGTCACGAAGGTGAAGAAGATCGCGATATCATTCGAAGACGAAGAAGATTGCAATATCATCTGCAACCAATAGTCGTAGAGCATTGGTAGTGTGTTCGTTCTGAAGCTTGAAATGTGCTAGATCAATAATACAACAAGCGCTTTCTAACTTCCATTAATCCTGTTCTGGTTCTTATGAAAACTTTCTAATATGATAAACTAAGAGTTTTCATCGATACTTAGTCAAATACAGCAATGAATCGTAAAATTAATGATGCTAACAACAAGAATTCTGTTTTATTAATTGGGAAATTGTCTTTCTCTTCTCTTGATTTATCAATGGAAAGTGGATATATGCATGAGGAAGTGGGGTTAGGCTTAATGGACAAAAGAGAACAACACAAGCAATGATAATAAATTTGGCTTTTCGAATTGGTCACACCACCCCCTTGAGTAACTTCAAGCAGTCAACCACCGAACCTGGTGGTCCACTAGCTGAAGTTCTAATGCCAAGCAGTCATTTCAATCAATGATGGTGCCGCTACCACTTTCAATTCGAATCCGTCGTTTTCGGCCAGGACAATAGTATCATCTCCATCTGGGGTATTTCACAAGACACTTGCTTCATCGTTCTTTCTTCTTTGCATGGAGGAGCTCGAAGCATAGCTACTATGTGAGTGCGACAGTAGAAGTGAAGCGGAGAAGGGGGGCCAACTTCGAAGGTTGCACCGGCGGCAACAGCGGAGTCATCGGCAGCAGAAGCGGAAGCAACAGAAGCGTCCACGATGGCAGCAAAGGCGTCAGCAGCAGCAGCGCGAGCAGAGGCGTCGGTAGTGGGAGCAGAGGCATGGGTGGAGGCAACGGAGGTAGAGTCGTCGGCGATGATACGACCGACCGTAACGGAGGCAGTGGCGGCAGAGCCGTTGCCAGGGAGGATGGAAGATTCGTACAGTGTTCCACCATGAAGAAGCAGGAGAATACGATCAGTGAGGGAGTTCTAGTAGGGAACCGGGTCGGGTACTGGTTAGGGTTCATTTTTTCGGATGTGGGCCTGCCTTGGTTCCAAGCTTAACAAAAAAAAAATGTACGTCATTTTCTGTTAGTGCCATCAACAAAAAAAAAATAACAGAAAGATTAATGTGATCAGGTTGTTTGTTTTTCAAAGACAAATTTGATTAATTTATTCTTTTAGAGATGAGAATAGAGATCGAAGTATCTTTAAAAGAACCATTTTGACTATTAAATCAATGTTTCATTGCAATCACCAAAAAAAAAAAAATCAATGTTTCATTGCAAATATTCTTACTATCATAACTCAAGTAGTTTTTATGACTAAGAAATACTATAAGGCCACTGTTATTGTTTTTAGCCAATAGTCTAGTCCTTAATTAATTTTTAGATGGTCAAAATTTTTTTTTTACCAAAGATAGGAGACTCGAACCCGTAATCTCTTAATTGAGTATAGAGAGACTATGCCATTTGAGCTATAACTCATTGGCGGTAAAAAATATTTTAATATTTAAAAAAATTAACTTTTAATATTTAAAAATATAGTGTTAGATAGTCAAAAATAATAAAGGTTGATTTTTTTATATTTTTCTCATATTCATAGCATGCATGGAAAATGAGATTTCAGAAAGAATAAAAGTTGATTGAAAAAAATGTATATTAAGTTTTGTATTTTCATTTTTTCAAGTTATCCGAATAACTAGAATAATACATGAAAAAAATAAATAATAATTTAATTATAAGATAATATAGTGTAGAAAAAAATGCTTTCTCTGAATGCAGCAACAATTAGTCCTGAATCTAAAAAAAGATCACCAGAAGAGGAGGATCAGGTAGAAAAGAGCACAAAAAAGTAAAAATAAATGACAAAGAGCTATCAAAACACATTATGGAGGTTACCCAAGAAGAAGAGACACCAGAATTTGCTATGGAGGAATAAAAAAATACACCTATGGAAGGGATACATGTTGATAATATTGCAACAACCAGCAATAAATCTTTTTATAAGGATAGACTTATGAGTGATGGTTTGGATAAGCTGAACCCATATGAAATTGTAGAGATAGTCACTGAAGATTACATCTCCGATGAAGAGCCCATGGAGCATATGGAGAGCCAACAGACTCCTTTCACTCACAACCCCGTTATAGATGTCTCTCTAGAAGAATATGATGAATGGTGTAGGCCATGGAAACAAGCACTCATCATCAAACCTCTAGGAAAGAATCTCAATCTTCAAACAATGGAGAGATGGATAAATAGGAGATGGACAAAGAAAGAAGCAGTTCGAGTAGTGGATCTTGTGGGGGGTTACTACCTAGTTCGTTTCTTGAGCCAGGAGGACTATTCTCATGCCTTATTCGAGGGTCTCTGGATGATTGCTGATCACTACCTTTTGGTGCAAAGATGGAGACCCCTGTTTATTCCCCCAGGAATGCGAGGTCCATAAAGTGGCAGTTTGGGTAAGAATACCTAATCTTCCAGCAAAATTGTATAATAGGTATTTTCTATGGAAAGTAGGAAAAATGCTTGGAACAATGTTAAAAGTGGATAAACATACATCTATACATTCAAGGGGTAAATTTGCTCGTATTTGCGTGGAAATTGATCTGAGAAAAAAATTGGTGCCAACATTCACAGCTTTGGGGAAAGAATTCGGGCTTGAATACGAAGGTCTTCACCAAATCTGCTTCAAATGTGGAAGATATGGACACAAGAGTGATGGATGTCCTGAAACAGCGAAGAATACTACGGAAAACAACCAGAATCAGGCAGCAACGACACATCAGAATGGCCGAAACACCAACAGTGCAGCCGCAGCACTGAACCAGACAACTCAGGAAGACCAGGGTAACCAAATCAGGAAAGATATTAATGTTACGGATCTTCAGGGATTAACAGAATCAGAGGGTAGTATTACTAATAATAGTAACAAACAACAATCAGGAGCCAAAATTCCAGGAATAAAATATGATATTTATGAGGAAAGTCCTTATGGACCGTGGATGGTTGTCAAAAAGCCTCCAAGAAGATACAAACAAGGATCAGAAAATATAAATGGAGAGAATAAAAAATGTAACTTTAATACCAGATTTGACGCTTTACAGGGAGTGGAGGAAGATCAGGCAAGAGAAGAAAGTAAAGGAAACATCAATCAGGCAAGTCAAAAGAGTAGAATACAGAAGAAAGAGAAATTTTCTAAAGCAAATCAGTCTCATGATAGGCTGGACACAAAAAATTAAAGCAAAAAAGGAGCACCAAAATCAAACCCCCCAAACAAGAACACAAAAGGAAAGGGCCCAGAAAATCCCAAAAAATAGAACCAGGATAATCTGAATCCATGGAGCAATAATCAAAACAAACAGAAAGCTATCATTATTGTGGAAGACAGCCAACACTCACACGAGATCAACAAAAAAGATCAAGAACAAAGACATTAGGAATACTGGAGGCAGTTCAATAGAATGGCCAAAGAAGTCTACCTAAGCCACGAAGAAGGAAACTATATTCCTACTAATGGTTCTAGCAACGCAATATCAGATGTTCTTATCACGAAAATCATGGGTGGAGGAACTTCAACACAAGGCAACGAATATTACAAGAATAAACCGCCAGAAGATGAGGACATAAGCAGTGAAGCTAATAGAATGGCTATGGATATGTATAAAATTGAAGAATCTGCTATTAATGGAAATGCAGCTGGAATGGCTGAGGAACCAAAGGACATGGAAGCCTAGACTGAACTTCTCTGAACCAGGGAGTTTTGGTTTTCTATATCCCCATGACTTTAATTTTTTCTTGTTTTATTGTTATCCATGAATATTTTAATTTGGAATTGTCGAGGAGCCTCGGCTAAAGGCTTCAAATCTATTGTTAATGACCTTAGGATCAGATATAAAACTGATTTCAGTGTTTTGTTGGAAACCCATATCTCAGGTCCGAAAGCTGAATCGATTATTAGGAAATTGGGGTTTGACGCTTGGTGCGTTAGTGATGCAGAAGGATATTCTGGGGGTATTTGGTGTCTCTGAAAACAAAATTCTTGAAATATTAAGCCGCTGTTCATTCATAGGCAATTTATTCACCTTGAAGTCCAGTGGCAAAATAGCGATCCTTGGTTCTATACAGCGGTTAATGGAAGTCCAAGGGTGGGGGAACGGAACGAGCTTTGGACCAAGTTAAAAGATATTGCCACTAATTTAAGTGGTCCTTGGTGCCTAGGAGGGGACTTCAACTCTATTATCTCCCTAAATGACATAGGAGGATCCTCTAACCTATCTCTCGACACTGATAAATTTAACGATTGTTTAATTTATTGTGATCTTAAAGATTTAGGCTTTATTGGACCCCCTTTCACTTGGCAAAGGGGTAACACAAAGAGAAGACTTGACCGTTTCTTAAGTAATGTTAAGTTTTCTGATGTTTTTCTAGATGTGGGTGTTAAGCACTTACCCAAGCTGAAGTCAGATCATTTGCCCATTTTGTTGGATTTTCGTTTGGCCTATAAGGATAAAGGACCTAAACCTTTCAAATTCCTTGCTCCTTGGGTTCTACATGAAGACTACAACAATTTGGTTAAAAACGGCTAGTTGGAAGAAAACGACTTCTTACATAATATAACAGGTTTCATTGAGAAGGCAAAGATATGGAACAAAGAGGTTTTTGGAAACATTTTTAAGAAAAAACAACGCATCCTATTAAGTCTGGAAGGCATCAACAATAAGCATTCTTTTAATCACAATCCCTTTTTGGATAAACTACAAAAAGAATTGTGGAAGGAGTATGAGCTCATAGCAATTCAGGAGGAAACATATTGGCAGCAAATATCTAGATGTGACACCATTCTCTTCGGGGACAAGAACTCAAAATACTTTTACTTAAAAGCTAATGGGAGGAAGAAGAGAAATAGAATAACCGCGCTTAAAAGTGAAAAAGGAGATTGGGTGGAAGATGCAGAAACGTTAAAAAATTGGGGTGTCAATTTCTTTAAGACTCTTTATTGCTCTGATTTTGTCTCTAATCCTTTTGGTATCTCTAACCAGTTTTCCAGATTGCATGACAGAGATTATAAAGAAATTGCAAGAAAGGTGACAAATGAGGAAATTAAGAATACTGTCTTCTCTATGGGAAGCTGGAAGGCACTCGGAAGTGACGGTCTCCCAGCAAAATTTTAACAACAAGCATGGGATGTGGTGGCTACCTCTCTCACAGCATGGGTGAAGGGAGTGTTTAGTGAACCAAACAATATTGCAGAAGTTAACAAAACTCTAATTGCCTTAATTTCTAAGATTTCTTCACTGAAAAATTTTGGGCATTTTAGGCCAATTAGTCTTTGTAACGTCTGTTATAAGTTTGTAACTAAAATTATTGCTTCAAGACTAAAAAAGTTTATGCCCACACTTATCTCTAACACCCAATCTAGTTTTGTGCCTGGCAGGATGAGCGCAAATAATATTTTAGTCGCCCAAGAGGTGGTTCATACTATGAGAAACAAAAAGCATGGGAAGGGTTTTATGGCTATAAAAATTGACTTCGAAAAAGCCTATGATAGGCTAAACTGGTCGTTCATAATGGACACTCTTAAGGACGCTGGTATACCGGACAACATCATTAAAGTTGTCAGCTACTGTATATCAACGACTTCCATGAATATTTTTTGGAATGGCTCTCCTTCAGAGACCTTCAGGCCTACCAGAGGAATACGACAGGGAGACCCCTTATCCCCTTATATTTTTGTTCTTTGTATTGAACGTTTATCTCACTTGATAAATAAATTAATTCATGACAAAAAAATGGGAACCTATCATGCTTTCAAGGGGTGGACCTAAAATTTCTCATCTCTGTTTTGCAGATGACCTAGTACTTTTTGCTAAAGCGGATATGAAGCAAGTCCGGATCATCAAGAATGCTCTTTTCCTTTTTTACGGTTGCTCGGTTCAAAAGGTCAATCTTGGGAAGTCATGTGTGTTCTTCTCTAGCAACGTCAACCATAACACTAGACATCACTTGAGTCGGGAGCTAGGAATCAACCTCACAGTCAACTTGGAAAAGTATTTGGGAGTCCCACTCATTCACGAACGGTGTAACAAACAACACTTTCAGTTTATTATTGACAAGATGCAAAACAAGATGTCTAGCTGGAACAGAAAGACTCTCTCTTTAGCAGGAAGATATACGCTCGTACAATCGGTTCTTGCAACGATTCCAAGCTATTGCATGCAGACCATGAAGATCTCAACAGCAGTGTGTCAAAAAATTGACAAGATTTGAAGAGATTTTCTATGGGGAAGCGGTGAAGGGGAAAGAAAAATTCACTTGCTAAATTGGGATAGTATATGCAAACCCAAAGAGAAAGGCGGGTTGGGTTTGAGGAAGGCTCAGGATTCAAATTCACTCTTTCTCATGAAACTCGCCTTGAGTCTAATTCACGATAGAGATAAGCTTTGGGTGAAAGTCATGAGAGCCAAATATGACTACGGTGAAGATATCTTACCAAAGATTCAGCATAGATCAAGTAACTCAAATGCCTGGCTCAGAATTAACAAGGTCTGGGAGAAGTTCAAAACCAATCTCATCTGGAGACTAGGAGATGGGAATAAAGCCCTTTTTTGGAAGGAGCAATGGATCCCTGGGTTTACTAATTTGAAAGAGGTTGCCTTAACTAATCTGGAAGAGGACAAACTCAATGAAAATGTTGTAGACTATGTCAACAAAAATGGAGACTGGGATTGGAAAGTGCTAAATCGTGTTCTACCCGAGGAAGTCATAGATATTCTACATACAATCAAAGCTCCTAATTCACAAATCGGGGAAGACTCCATCAGTTGGATGTCCTGCCCAAATGGTGTGTTTTTTATAAAATTAGCCTATGAAACTTTTTATATTGAAGATGGAGAGGAGCATTATCTATACAAACAGATTTGGAAAGCCAAATAACCACAAAGACTTAGATCTTTTTGCTGGCTACTCACTCATGAGGCATTGTTGACAAATCATAAAAGAAGAAGGAGAGGACTTACCGAAGATGGTAACTGCCCAAGATGCCAAGGAGAAGAAGAGACTTTGCTCCATACACTGCGTGATTGCCCTTTTATCTGCACTGTTTGGAACAGCATTGTCAATAGTAGTTTACAACAAGAATTTTTTAGCCTTTCCTATTCAGAATGGCTTAAAAATAACTTGGGTAAATATACTCCACCCTATAATGGTACTCCGTGGACCATCACTTTCATGACAACCTGCAACTTAGCTTGGCAATGCAGGAATGAATTAGTGTTTAGCAACCTAATTACCCAAAATAATCAGATGCATCACAAGATTCGAAACTTGGCAGAGAACTACAACCACATTCTAGATATCACAGAACAGAGTAGAAGAGCACTTCGTCTTACCAGAACAGTATAGATTGGGTGGAAGCCGCCGGAAAGAGGATGGGCCAAGCTTAACGTCGATGGTTCTGTGTTTTAACCTGATAGCAAAGGAGCAAGCAGAGTCATAATCAGAGATTCCAGAGGACGATTCATCACTGGTTTCAGTATGAACATTGGAAAATGTACAATTACTATAGCTGAGCTTTGGGGTTTCTTTATATGAATGAAATTAGCAGTAGATTTGCATATCCCCTACCTAGAAGTTGAATCTGACTCGAGCTGTGCTATTAATCTCATCCGAAGTACCACGGCGGAGACCCACGTTGGAGCTTCCCTGGCGAGGTCGATCAAGGAGCTGCTGACAAAACCACAGAAGGTGGTGATTCGGCACATCTTCAGAGAGGCGAATCAATGTGCCGATGCTTTAGCCAAATATGGGCAAAGAATGGGGAGAGGGGTCACCTTGTTCGAAGAAGTTCCAGCTATGATAGTTCTTTTGATGGAAGCTGATGAGCGTGGAGTGGAGTTCTGCAGAACCACTCCTGTTTAGTGCGTTTTCTGTTCTTGGGCTTTAAGCCCTGTTTAAGATAAAAAAAAAAGAATAATACATGAAAAGGTATTAACGTAAAGAAAATATAGGGAACTAATTATACCATTAACTATTTGAACAATTTATTAAAAGAATAAGAGTTTGAATTTGAAAAAATAGAATTTTAAATAATTATACTTAGCGTCACTAAATTAGGATTAGCGAAACGTAATTTTTTATTAGCAATCATCACGTAATCGCTTTATCAACGTGGAACCCCTTTATCGCATGGAATTCTCTCTCATCACGTAGTTGGTATCTCGTCTTCAATTGTCCGTTGTGCTATTGTTGTGTGCTCTGCCATTACTTCTCTATGCGTCATGCTGCACCGACCTGCATCGAATAAAAGAAACATCCTAAATTTAAAAAAATAACCATATAAAATTTAATAAAAGAAACATCCTACAGTTATTTTCTGAGGATATTCGTTGCAATCGACAACAAGGGATTTTTTGTCAACCTTTCACGGCAAACGAATCGCGTGGGAAGGGATTGGGTAAGGGCTGATCGACGGCGTAATTGGACCGACATAGTGGGTGCCATTCGGAAATCCCTTCGTAGCGTTGTGAACGTTGTCTTTGACAGCTCCTTGCTGAGACGGATGAGTTACGACACCGGTTCAATGACAAGTTTGGGCGATGCGATAACGTGAAGGAGGATCGGTTGGTTTCCTTTGCGGGATTGTGGGCGTCATTGTCATTATGAGAAGACCGGGGGTTGTTGCTACGACGAGTGGATGATCGGCACTAATTGTGGCGGCAGCACGACGATGTGACTGGAGCGGGAGATGAAGACGACAAGGTAAGCGTCGTGAGTGGAAGTGGGAGGGGAAGGTGGGGTGTGCGATTTTTTTTTTACAGTAAGTAATAGTGAAAAATCAAAATAAAGTGAATATTCTTAGGTGAATTGAGAAGGGGGTTTGAATCAATTCAATCACTTTTAGATTATTTAAACAACTTATGCAGAACTCAAAATTCAGGAGATAATTTAAAAAAAGTATCCTGATTAAAACAGCAGAACGAAAACAGTTTTAATAAAGGAATTGAAGAAGAAAGAGAACACCACGATATATCCTGATTCGGCAACAAAGTATAATGTAACTTACATCCAGTCTTCACCATAATAATGGAAGAATTGTCACTATAATCAAAACAGATAATAATCACCAATTCTAAGAGACTCACACTCTTGTAACACCCTAAACTAACTTAAGCTTAGTTCAATATCTAGATGCTAACCCAACCTAGTTAATGAAAACCAAGTGTACTCAACCAAACACACTTTCTATCACAACTCTCAAATAAAATAGAATATATGATTTTTATGTGAACAGTGGCTTTACCTTTTGTTTCTTTCAATAAACTCTTAATTTTAGACACAATAAATAAAGAACACACTCAAAATACAATGACTAAAATCTGATTTTTCTCAATATGATCTCCATGAAAAAGGTTGTTTCCATCCTCGATAAATTCTCTATATATAGGACTTGTTATTCTTTATAAATGGTATGGAACCAAATCCCCATGACACAAGCTAGCTGACTAGCCGTTGCATGATTTAGGCTTCATGGCCGTTGGTTCTTGATGAGAAAAACTTTCCTTCTTTGTTTCATCATACACAAAGAAAGTGCAGCGGCTTCCTTAATTTGATTATGAGTTTTGGGGTCTTGAATGTTATATGATAGTGTAAGATCCTTCCAATTATAACTTGATTCTTTCTTAATGAAATCTTTATTAATATGCATTTTCTTGCTTCCTTGGTAAAATAAATTGATTCCTACCTTACTTATTATAATGGTTAGTTACAGAGTTTGTTTGGGTGAGTTTTTAAAAAAATATCTTTTTTTAAGTAATTCTTTTTTAAAGATCTATGATTTTTCAAAGCCAACATCTTTGTTAGATAAATATCCAAGACCAGATTTATCAAATGGGAGTTTTGATTTTGAAGATGATGACATAATTTTAACAATTAGTTTCTTAAAAATTGCATCATTTTTTGTTATATAATCCAAATCAGATTTTTCCAAATAATGGTATTTGATTAGCAAGTAATTTGTCCAAGTTGCTTGAATTATGTGCAAATTTTGCTAAATTATTTCATTCAATCTTTCATTTTTAGCAACAAATTCTTGAGAAGGATCAACAATGTGCTTTCTCTTGTACTTTTCAATTTCAGATTTTAAAAATCTATTTTCTTCAGTAAGATAAAAAAATTTCTTTCAAAAAATCATTTTCAACCTTCAAAACTTCATTTTTAGATTTATATTTATTGTATTTATTTAGCAATTTTTTAAAATAGTGAGTGAGATCATCAACAGTAATATGTAATTCTTCAAGAGATAAGTCATAGTAATATATCTTTTCTAGTTGATCTTCACCAGCCATAAAATAGACTTGAGCTTCATATTCGTAGTCCTCTTCCTCGTCCGAATCATTTTCTAGATCCTTCCAAAAAGTCATGAGCACTTTCTTCTTTTCTTTTTTAGCATTCACCTCTTTCTTGAGCTTTGAACAGTTGAACTTGAAGTGTCATGTCTCCTTGCAATTATGACAGATTACTTTGTTCAAATCCTTCTTGTACTCCTTTGAACTTAAGCCTTTGTTTCTCATCATCCTCGTTAGGCTCCTAGCAAAAAATACAAATTTATCATCCAAAAAATTGTCACTTGAATCACTCTCCACATACTCAACTTTTGATTTTAGGGACACTCCTTTTTTCTTAGTGTTTTGGCTTGTGTATGTGGTTTCATATGCTAGAAATTTTCCTCTCAACTTATTATAAGTTAATGGACTTAGGTTGTTGCTCTCGGTTAGTACAGTAGCTTTAGTTTTTCACTCTTTTGTAAGGCTTTTAAGGACCTTTCTCACTAGAGTTTATTCAGTGTGGGTCATGCCCATAGCATCTAGGCTATTTATGATGATTGAGAATCTCTCAAACATTTCATCAATGCTTTCTCCATCCTTCATGGTAAATATTTCATACTCTTTTCGCAGCATATCAATCCTTGTTTTTTGACTTGTTTGATACCTTCATGTGTGACTTGGAGTTTCTCCCAGATTTCTTTTGCCGTTTCACATCTAAACACCTTTCGATACTTCTCAAAGCTGATAGCACAGTGCATCAAGTTAATGGCTTTTGCATTCAACTCTACTTTTCTCTTTGTCATCATCATTATATTCCATTCGACTTTTTCCTTTGGAGTCACCCCATCAGCACTTGTCTTTGTAGGGATCTTAGGACCATTCACTACTATCTTCCATATGTTGTAGTTAATTGATTGAATGAAGATTTGCATACTTTCTTTCCAATAAGCATAGATCTTCCCATTGAATAAGGGAAGCCTATTGTCCGAATGACCCTCTGTTAGAGTGTAGGCCATAGTGGTTGCACCCATGTTGTTCACCATTGTACCTTTTCTCCGAGCTGTGAAGCTTGATTCTTGAGACCAAGATTTTGATACCAATTGAAGGTTCTTGATGGCCTAAAGAAGGGGGGTTGAATTTATGGCCTTCTTTTAACTTGATTAACAAAGCTTCAAACCAGGACTTATAATTTGGCTTCTGTTTGTTCTGCGTATTGGATTATGTAGGATACAATTTCATTTTATCTCATAAATCGTGAAAAACAGAATCAGAGCAGGGAAGAAGAAGATAACACAACCATGTATCCTGGTTCAGTTGCCTAGTGCAATACAACCTATATCTAGTCTCTACCACAACATTGGTGGAATTATCATTATCTTTTCAAGTATTACATACACCAATCCAATGACTCAACATAATCCTATCAGAGACACATCAAGTTTCAACATAAACTTGACTTGGCTATGTAACTACCTAGATTCAACATACTAAGTGCTTACACAATTTAGAAATGGATACCTCTTAGGTACATGACACAAAATAGAAAAATAACAAAAAAATCTGAAATCATTCTTGACTTTTCTCTCCAAAATATCTGTCTAGCCTTTTCTCTCAATTGTTTTTTCTCAATGCCTCTCTTTCTTATCTTTTACCATTGAATGAATACAAGGAAAGATACAACATTGAAAAAAAATACAAACAGTAAACCATAAGGAAGATGATGATTTACAGCCTTTACACTATAAATTGAACCAGATTCAGCTCTCTCTGATAAAGCTCTTCATCTTGGCAGAATATTTTTTCGATGTAGAAACATTGTCCAAAACATTGAACTCTCACAGAAAAGCTCTCAATAAAATTCAGATTCTGGTTCTTTCTCCTTCCTTGTAGTCTAAAGTTATTTTTCTATTTGTATCAACTCTGTTTTTTCTAAACTGAGGTTTACTTCATAAAGTCAGCTTTTTAACTCTAATGCTAGCTAAGGTCTTTCTTCTTCTTTCTTCCATCAACCCAAAAAATAGACATTTTAAAATCAGAGATAAGTAACGCAACTTCTTTGAAAACATATCATCAATAGACTTGATAAATCCAAACCCTTAATCTTGTACTTTGCCTCCAAAAAATAATTTTACTCATTGATTTATAGCAGAAAAAAGTTGTCTCCATTTTTCTCTATATTTTTCGAAATGATAGTGAAGAGGGAAGAAGATATCATCAAACGATTTCATGCATGTATATGAAAACAAATTACTTTTTTTCTTCTGATTGTGTTTTGATTAGACATTTGCTTTTCTTTCTTCTGATTTGGTGCCTAATGCGAGGTAGGATAACTTTTTCTTCTTAGATATATGATGATAGAATGAGAAAGTGAGTTCCTCTTTTTTTTTTGGGTATTACCCGAAACAACATAGTATTCCATCTTAAGGCTTGCTTTCTTTTCTCTTTAGTTCTTCACATGGGTGAAAGAGAAGAGAGGAGAGAGGATGGATTAAGTGGTTATATTTTAGTTCATATGAAATTTGAATTCCATTGCTTAGTTAGTCACCAATATAAGTGAGTGGGCTTGGATCACCAATTGAACTTATGAAGGTAGTATGAATTATATTCAGCCACTTATTCCTTGAAGCATATTGGTGTATGTGGGTCTAAGACTAAGAGTATAATTTGTATTTGAGCCAAACTTGATTTTTCTTTTCTTCCTTGTTTTAGTCAAATTGCTTACTTTTCTTTATATTGCGTAGGATGGCAACACCACCCGAATTCGCGAGTACCCACCCCGCCCCTACCCGCTCGGGGCGGGTAATTACCCATCCCGCATTAGGGTGGGATTTTAGCGGGACAGGTTCTTGTGCGGGACGGGCGGAGCTGTGTTTAGTTACTACCCGTCCCGGTATATATATAATATATAATTTTAATATATAATATGTGTAATATATGTAAAATAATTAGTAAAATGATTAATAATATTATATCATATTTAAAATTTTATTTTGATTTATGTTATGTATGTGATGATAGTTATATAAATTTTGAAATTTAATTTTATTTATTAGATTTTAATAATTATAGGGGCAGGTACCCACGAGAACAAGTTAGGGTTCGACCATTTACTACCTGCAAGTAGGAGTGAGGCGGATTTTATATTGATTATTATAAGATGGAGTGGAATCGAATAAAATAAAAAATTGTTCCTACCCACCCTATTGTCACCCCTAATATTACACTTATTGTTCTCTTTATTTAGACTACATATTAAAGAGTGACTTGAGTTTACAATTATTCACACATACATCACAAATTTATCATTTATTATTAATTTTTCAACCTCAACGATTTATAATACCTACAATATTATATTTTATTTATTGATATTATAATTACCGTGTAAACACGGGTAAAATGCTAAAATATTTAGTAGATGCTAAAAGTTCACAATTCCCTTTTTATTCAAGAAATACGTCAACATAAGAAAAAATGATATGAATGCAATAATTGCATGTCTACTTAGAATTCGTTTGCCAAACTTGTAGAAGTTACTTTTTTTTTTCTGACTTTTGAAAAGTAATAATATTAATATTTAGTATAATTTTTAAAATTAAATTATAATTTTTAAAAAATTATTTAAATATTTATAAAAAAATTAAAAAAATAATTTTTTTATAATAAAAATTTTTATTATATTTTTTAAAAATAAATCATTTTAAAACTAAAAAATTAAATATAAAATAATTTATTTATAGATTATTTTTAATATAAATATTTATTGTTTAAACTATTTAAAAAAAATTAATTAAACTGTTTATTTAAATTAAATTTTATTAGTGCAAGAAAATGGGATAAACTTTACGGCATTAAGGATCCTCTATGAAAAAAACAATTATCGATTAAAAAACCGACAAAATCACTGTCCTAAACATATTTGGTAACAACTTACGTCTTACAAAATACTAAAAATCAACATATATTATTTTATATTCTAATATAGCTCTTTTATATACAAGTCCATTCATGAAGAGCAAGTTGGTTGGGTGGCACCTTTTCGAACAGCTTCTTTTATTCTTTCGGATGTCGGCCCAATGCTCTTTTGCAGTTTTAATTTGTACGAGCTCATCATTCACAGCCCAACTTGGATGAGTCAACAACCACACATGTAAATGGAAAATTAACTTTATACCCAAAAAAAAAAAAATAATAGAAAATTAACTTTTTCATCTAATTATCGACAGAGTAAATATTCTTTTCAATCTTGTTTAAAAGATAAGGTGTTTTTATATAATTTGAAAATTTTTAACTAATCTACTAATCTCTAATAAAACGATAATTCAAATTATTAGTTTAAACTATCTTTATAAATAGATAAACTGTTAGTCACCAAAAAAATAGATAAACTGTTAATGTATTTGAGATTACTTAATTCAATAATAAGAATCATTTACTCGAATAAAAAAAGTCATTTAAACTAATTATTTTGATGGTTAGAAATTCGTTATAAATGTTCGAAGGGTGAAAAATCACTTTGTCTTTGAACAAATAGTTAAAAATCGATAAAAATATTTATTCAATTCTCTATATTTAAATATAAGTTTTGTTTGGATTGGCTTTTAAAAAAAGTATTTATTTTTTATTTTTTAAAAATATATTTTTTTAATAGATAACAATTATTTTATATTTAAATAAATTTAAAAAATTTTTTGTATTAGTTTGGATTGATTTTTTTGAACGAAAAAAATATTTTTTTTTAAAAATAAAGTACTTTTATTCAATTTAAAATCTATTTGAATACATCTTAAAAAAAAGTAAATTATTTACTTTTTCTAAAAACTAACAATACCTTACTTTTAAAAAGAAGTAGAAACAAAAAATATTTTTAATATTTAAAAATTCTTTTTAAAAAATATTCAAATATAAAATAATTTTTGTTTGTTACAATTTTTCTTAAAAGATGAAATAAATATGTACTTTTTTTAAAAGTTAATCCAAATTAACCTTTTAAGTATTAAAGATGCCTTTTGTTTTTGTTTTTTTAAAAACAATGTATTGCTAACTTTAGAAAAAAATAAATAATTTATTTTTTTAATAAAAGTACTTTTTTAAAGTACGTATTTAAATAGGTTTTAAATTGAATAAAATTACTTTATAAAAAAATACTTTTTTTATTTAAAAAAATCAATTCAAACTAGCACATAACACTGAAATATCAATATTATTTATAATATTATTTATATATAACAAATAGATCTTAAAAGTTAAGATAATTATTCATGAAAATTTGTATCATCAATAGAGAGTATTTATTATTCACTTCTCTTTTTAATAGATTTATCAATTGAATCAATTTGTTTGAATAGACCAAATGAGTTTATAATACTTTTAAGTTATATCAAGCAAATTCTTGTTTATTCTAAATATCTTTTTAGGAATATAATTTTTTAAATACCTTTGATATCATTCATTAAAGAATATTCTTTAACAAATATATGAATCCAATATGCATCTATATCATTTGTTAAAATTAGATGTTGTTTTATCTTTACTTTGTAGAAAACATACAAGAAGAGAAATTAGTGGTAGGTTATTAATATTTTTGGCATAATATAATACATGTGGTTGAGTTAAGACTTAGGAGTTAGGAGGATAGACGTGGAGGATTGGCATCTGAATGGAAGGAAGGAAATAAATCAAAACAAATCAGTATCAACATATTTGGGAAGTGGACAGCTATGTAATGAAATCCATTTATATATCTTGGAATAAATTTGATTATTACTAAGCATACATTAGAATATTAGATTAGATCATAGTATTACTAGTTGACTTGACCAACATACCCCTAATACTTCAGGGTGGCTGCACCACTCACTATCACACACACCCACAGCTGTGCGTGTTTACACTTTTTCATATCCACTTGTATATGAAACAATTTTCCACATAAACAAAATTCATCACTTGGGATTAGAATATCAGAATTTTGTCCCATGTTTTTGCAGTATGTAATTTAAGACACAGTACTAAAATAATTTCATATAAGAAATCGAGTTTCAATTTGATGGATTGAGAATATAAAATATAAAATATTTTATATAATTGTGTAATTATATTCGTTTTTTTAAATAATTATTTATCCAGTTAATATCAAAGACAGTTATTTTTGTGAGAAATTTTTGGAGCCATAAATTTTAATATTTTTTGTTATTATTTGGTCAGTATAAATACTAAATTATCATTTTACTAATTTATTTGTATAAATTTTGAAAAATGTGGATATAAATTATATTGATTTATATGTGTAAATTATATTGATTTATATATACAATATTTTAGTAAATATAGGTATAAATTATATACTTTTTGTGTGTAAGATATCTGTAAATATGGGTGCAAATTACTAACTAAGTGCTAGTAAAAAATAATAATATTTACTGACTATATAGCATTACGTAATTAGACGCATATGTAAAATTGCATCAAAATTAAATTCTAAAAAATATTAATTAATCAATATTTTTCTTGTATATTTATTTACATTTAAATTAAGGATAGTTAATTTTTTATTTTTCACTAAAATTATTAACTGTTTATTTGCTAATGATGTGCTACTATCCTTCCAGGTTTCCACACAACCCTCCAACAAACTCACTAACACAACCTACTACTTCCTGTTCTTGGATATTTCTTTTATTTATTTTATTTATTTATTTCTCTTCTGCTCATTGCTTCACATTCACAAACAACCCTTTCCTACTTGACCTCTCAATTATTTTAATTAACCAGTGCGAGCAAATAAATAAAGAAAAATAATAAAACTAATATTTTTAATGTAACAAATAAGAATTAACTAATGTTAATTTAAATATAAGACAAAAGAAAGTATTAATCAGTTAAATGTTTTTTTTGTAGTCTTGTATTATTAGTCAATAGCAATAGCAATAAAATATTAAAGTATAGTAGTGAGAATTATCCATTATAATAATATTTAATATATCATCATTATTATTGAATTTGTAATAATTCAACTTCTTTACGTGATTTATTATTATGATGATGATTTTCAATTTTTCTACGTATAAAATCAAGAACACAAAGCTTGATAAGGGGATCTGCTACAATTATTCAGAAACAGAGTCACAAACCTCTTTCGTTCTTTCTCTCTCCGATTCTCTTTTCATTCGGCGAACTCTGTTCGGATCAGAGAAACCAACAGAAGGGAATCTCCGACAGCCGCCGTCACCGTCACCGTCACCGTCACCGTCGTAATCATGGTCGAAACCAGACGCAGCTCTTCCGTCTCGTCTTCTTCCTCCAAGCGCTCTCTTCCTTCGCCTTCTTCTCCCAACGCTAAACGATCAAAGGTACCGTCTTTACTGAATTTCCCGCGACCCCGCAATTCGATTTCAACGTAAACTCCTTCATCTCTCAAATGGGTATCTGAATTTCGGTGAAATTCACGACCTTGTTATGAAACTTCTAGGTGACCCAGGACGCCGCATCAGCTGTTCTTCCCTCTGAGGAGATTCTCGATGCTGCCAACGAATCTGGAGATGGATCTGGTGACTCGGACCTACGTTCCTCTGATCTGCAAGATACGAGTTCGTTGAAGGAGGTTGTGAACGTTTGCGATGCAGACAAGTCTCCTTCTCCGCCCGTTGAAGAGGTGGTCATGGCCTTGCCGGAGTCTTTGGACGCCAAAGAAGCCGACAAGACCGAGGTGGCTGGCGCCGCCGCCGCCGCCGCCGTAGATGAGCTTCCTCGTTCAAAGAAACGCTCCGCTAATTCTGCCATGGCAGGACCGAAGGTCACTTGGGGGATGCTTATCTCTCAGTGCTCAGAGGTTTATGCTTTGTTTCACTCGCTGCATGTTCTTGATTCTTTAGTTCATTCTTTTTGCATGTTCTTAATCCGATAGTTTTTTTAGTTTCAGCATCTATATGCTCTTGATTGTATTGTTTTGTCTCACTGTTTGCATGTTCTTAGTTTGATCTTTGGCATCTTAGGACTTCCGTAGCGAGTAGTGTGTTTGTGTCATCTTTGGTGGGTGTGCTAATAGAGTGATTGAGGTCCTTAAGAGGATGGGAGGTGAAAGAAAGCTAAAGGTCAAAATGCTGCTTATGCCAGCCTGAGAATTCTTGTGTGTTAGCTGAAGGAAGAGTCAACACTCAGTTGTACTCAGTTGTCTGCAATGAAGCAATTTTTGTGTTAGGACTAACATCCTTTGACCAGAATGGATGTTGTACTCAGTCATATGCTTACAGTGCTCATGTTAGTACAAAGTATTGTGGTTTGCAGATGTTGCCTTGTTAGAAAAGTGACATTTGCCTTCTTTTTAGTCTGGTGACAGCTGTGGGATGAATGATCATGAAGCTAACTGCATTGTTTGGCAATTTCAGCCCAGTTCCTCCCTTAGGGCACTTCGATATCATGGGGTGTGGATGCCCCTATTCTATATGTGCATTCATTCATATTATATGTACTTGCCATCGCTGTTATTTCCAATTTCCAGTTAGAATTGAATGTCAAAAGTTAAGGGGTTTGATCTCTCTCTCTCTCTCTCTCTCTCTCTCTCTCATACACATACACACACAAAGACACATACTTGGGGGTATCTTCTGTTTGTTACTGGCTTGAAATGAACGCAACTGGGATGTGGACTTTGGTTCTGTCTTCTTATTAGAGTTCTGCTATTCCTTGTTGTACTGTTGTAGGTTTGGAATTAATCTTCTTTTGTTACTCATGGTTCTTCAGAATCCTCATCTCACCTTGTGTGAACCTCTGTTCACTGTGGGTCAAGGCCGTCAGTGCCATTTGTGGCTTAAAGATCCAGCTGTTAGTAATGTTTTGTGCAAGTTGAGCCACATTGAGGTATAATTTCCTGTCATTTGTACAGCTTTGTTGTGGAAAAGAATCCATCTCCAACTGAAAAAGTATATTTTAGATATTGGGTGACATGTATTAAAAAGAATGAATATTTTTTATGGATTGACAGGTTTGAAAATTTCTGAACTGAAGAAGTTATATTGTTGTTGTTGTTGTTGTTGTTATTACTGACCTCTATTGTGATTTTATCTGCATAGCATGGAGGTTCATCTTTTGCATTACTAGAAATCACAGGGAGTAAAGGTACTGTTCAAGTTAATGGCAAGATGTATCGAAAGAATGCCCGAGTGGTTTTGAGCGGAGGTGATGAGGTGGTCTTCAACATTTATGGCAAGCATGCTTATGTAATATATGTATCCTTTCCCATGTTTCAAGCATCATTGTGCCATACTTGGAAAAAATGATCCCTTTAACCTTTTAGTTCTTGTTATCTCCTTCCTTTTGTGCTTGTTTTTGTGTTGACTTCACGAGGAAACCTGTTCAATATAGACTGTTTTATGTGGATATTTGTTGGGCACCTTAGTGTTGAATTTAGATATGTCAGCAGCTCACCAATATTAATGCTACTACTGGTGTGCCTTCTCTAAGTATTTTAGAAGCCCAAAGTGATCTAATAAGAGGAATGCAGATTGAAGCTAGATCTAGTGACCCTTCAACTGTTGATGGAGCATCGATGTTGGCCTCTTTGTCTAATGTTCACAAAGATATATCACTCATCACACCTTCTGGTAAAACTTGCAATAATGTCCAACAAACTGCTGGGGTTTCATCACTATCTCCTGGCAATGAGGATGGCATTCCAGATAATACAGTGAAGGATGGTACCAGCATTAATGAACCAGCAGGAGTTTTTTCCGCTGAGAAAACTGTTCCTGCATCCTCTACAACTGTTGAGAAAAATTCTAATGTTGATAGCATGGCAAGTTCTACTCTGAATGCAGATGTTGGGAAGACAAGTGGGGGTAGTGATCAATTACGACCATTGCTGCGGATGTTTGCTGGCCCTTGTCCTGAATTAGATAATATTTACAAGATATCTGAAGAGAAAAGTGAGTTAAGAGAACTACTTCTTAAGTATATTGATTCCCCGACAGTATTGGCATCTTCTAAGCAGCAAGCACTTAAGGACAGTTTGAAACAAGGAATTCTTAGTCATGAAGATATTGATGTGTCTTTTGAAACTTTCCCATATTATCTAAGGTGCAAACAATTTCTATTTTGCAATTAATTAGTCTCTAATTTGATTGGACCTTAACTAAAAGGTACCTCTATTTTGTTTATAATTAGATTACATATAAGCTGCTGATACATTACTATTCTTTCTGGATTGAAGTTCTATTTGGGACTGATTATGAGGTTTTCTATTGTTTCAGTGATACGACAAAGAATGTTTTGATTGCTTCTACTTATATGCATCTGAAAAGCAAAGGCTTTGGAAAATATGCTTCAAACCTCTCTTCAGTGTCCCCACGGATATTATTATCTGGTCCAGCAGGTAGTCTGTCATACTTATTTATACTTATGTTTTCCCTTTTAAGTAATGAAGAGTGATTTAGTTCTATATGATTCTTGTGCAGGCTCTGAAATATACCAGGAAACTTTGTCCAAGGCACTTGCTAAGCATTTTTCTGCCAGCATACTAATTGTGGATTCTCTTTTGCTATCTAGTGTATGTTTTGACTATATAGATGTTCTCTAGGATAATTTTATGACTCTTCCATGCTTCATTATCTTTCCTGAATTTTTCTTGGTTCTCCTCAGATGGTTTCTTACTGAATTGCATTAAAGTGCATTAATAATAATTGTTTCCAATAACAATTTGTTCTTCCCAGGGCACATCATTAACAGAAGTGCACAATGCTAAAGAAAGTGCAAAGCCTGAAAGAACACCTGCAGTTGCTAAGAGAAGTACTCAGGTTTCCACATCACAGCACAAGAAATCAGTCTCTAAACTAGTCTCTAGTGTTGATGGTCAAATTATTGGTGGATCCACATTCTGTTCTCCAGGGTGGGTGAAGCTAGAGACTAATGTCAGCTCATCAAAAGCTACTATTCTTAAAAATGGTATGCTGTTATTTCCACGCAACCGAGTACTATCTGCAGCATGACATCTTATCATTTCATTCAATTTCATATGAAGAATTTTAAAATATTTAATGTATTCATTCTTATATATATTGCAGGTGATCGAGTAAAATTTATTGGTCACATTCATTCACCCTCATCGCCACAAACTAGGTAATTTGTGTAATGGAAGAATTATTATAATATTTTCCCTCTTTTTCTTTGTGTAGGAGGGAAATACTCATGAACTAGAAGCTCATCTTTGGCAGCATTTTAATAGTTTTTTTTTTCAAATTCACTGTCAATTTTTTTCTTTTTTCAATTCAGAGGTTTAGATTTTACCTTTCTCTATCTCCCTGTGTATTTTGCTTGTAGCTTAGTGGATGTAATGTACTTTGTGAAAGAATTGTGTTTATGGCTTCTTTCTTGTGCTCCGGCCATGGATATGTTTCATGCTTTCATTGTAGTTTCCATTTATGCTTTGCAGAGAGACTAGTCAGCTTTGCTACAATATTCATTTTTGTTTCCATATCTTATGCAGTTTTCTGTTTACATTGCTAATGAAACTTCTATTTGTGTCAATTCCCTATATTCTAAAAGAAATTTTGCTATGCAATAATGTATATATATGCCTTGAGGGAGAACGGGGAAAAAAAGGAAAAAACTTCTAAGAACTTGTGTAAATATGTTCTAGTTAAGTCCTATGCTATTACTTCTTTTGAGAGAGTTTTTTTTTTTTTTTTTTTTTGGTGGGGGAAACTAAGAATTCTTTTATATACTTTCACTATATTTGCAGAGGGCCAAGCCATGGCTCCCGTGGCAGAATTCTCCTCGCATTTGAAGATAATGGGTCTTCAAAAATTGGGGTTAGGTTCGATAGATCAATTCCAGATGGCAATGATCTTGGAGGCCTTTGTGAAGGCGATCGCGGATACTTTTGTTCCGGTGATTCTCTCTGTCTGTTTGGTGTTTCTTTGGCAAGTATTGTCATTTTCATGCTATATTTGTGTTTAAAATTCATTGATGATTTATATTGCAGCTAATCAGTTACTGCGGGATGGTTCTGGAGGAGATGACTTTGACAAGATCGCAGTTAATGATGTTTTTGAGGTGGCCTTACTGCTACATTTTCCAATAATTGTCTTGGCTCTTACCTGAGATTGTAAGACGTTAGCATCCTTCACTGATTTTTTTTAATTGTGTGTATAGGTTGTCTCCAATCAGAGTAAAAGTGCTGCACTAGTTGTTTTCATTAAAGATGTTGAGAAGGCGATCATTGGTAATTCAGACATTTTGAAGAGTAAACTTGAAAGCTTACCACAAAATGTTGTTGTAATTGGCTCACATACTCAGCTCGATAGTCGAAAGGACAAGGTGCTGTTTGATTATTGTATTATGTTAGCTAACTTATGAGTTTTGAGAATATATTTCTTCTGACTTTGATGGCTCAATCTTTATGTTTCCAGACCACACATGCTGGCATTCTGTTAACAAAGCTTGGGGGCAATCCAGCAGCATTACTTGATCTTTCTTTCCCGGTAAAATAATATTAGCCTTTCCTTGATGTATCTTGATTCACGTAGTCCTGATATGGAAATGATAAAATACTCACACTACTTTATATGCACTATTATTTGGTGTCATTGGTGTGACAAATTAAACCACAATTAATTGCTTTGTTTGGTTAATGGTTGGTTTTCTTGAGCTTTGGCATGATTAAAAAATGCAACATTTGGTTGAGTGAGTGGCTAAAATGTAGCCTAATCCACTAAATTAGGCTTAATTTTGGCTACTAACTACTTAAAGGTACTGATAAGTGATGACCTTACAGGAAATACCTTAGTGAAAACAAAGTGTGCAATGCTATTTTATGGTAAACATGGTTTCTTTTGTGTGGTTTATTTCTATATTTGCTTTCATGTTGGAAAGTTTTGTTAGGAGGATTTCTTGTCTTCCTTTCTCTTTGTAAACAAGATTTTATGTGTAGCCATAGGCCACAGCGGTGCTGGTCCTACATTGTTGCAGCACAAAGGATTACTTACTAATGTACTACAATGTTACCACGTGTCCTTGTTTAGGATAAGTTCACTAGATTGCTTGATAGGAGCAAAGAAAGTCCCAAAGCAGTAAAGCAACTTACTCGCCTTTTTCCGAATAGGGTGCCAATACAACTTCCTGAGGTATCACTTGTTAGATGAATTTAATTGTGCAATTTATATTGTTGCTATTTACATTTCACGGATTCAATTTTATTTCCAAACTTGTACAGGATGAGCTTTTGCTTTCTGATTGGAAGCAGCAGTTGGAACGAGATATTGAGACTATGAAGGCTCAATCCAATACTGTCAGCATTCGAACAGTGAGTCTCGTGATGATATGTTATGATAATTTTTGCATCATCTACATCTGTTTTGCTTTTTTTTTTTTCCATCTGCATGTAGGATCAACATTTTTCTCTCATTAGTCATCTTAAAAGTTTATTATGAGGCATTTCTTCCTTTTTTACCCATCTTGGTCATTAATAGCTTGTACTTTTGGGTTTTGTAAATTTCTAATTCTTAATATGGCATAGAATTGCTGTTAAATAATTGAACTTTCTCTGCAAAAAATAAAATGATCTACTTGACGATGGTTTCTCAGACACCATGATAGTTTTATTGTCTTGCAATGGTATTTCTATTTGACAAACATGTAAGATTCTTACGTGATTTCAGGTTCTCAACCGAATTGGACTGGAATGTCCTGAACTTGAGACACTCTGCATCAAAGATCAAGCTCTAACAGCAGAAAGTTAGTGTTTGTGAAGTTTGAATGAACTAATTATCCCACTATACATGGAAATATTGATATTTATGCGAGCTACCAATGATATCTCTTCCTTCTTTATACTAGGTGTGGAAAAAATCATTGGCTGGGCTATAAGTCACCATTTTATGCATTCGGCTGAGGGTTCTGTCAAAGACTCTAAGCTTGTGATATCTGCAGAAAGGTTGTTCTAATAATTTTTATATATCTCCCTCCTATTGACCCTAAGAAAATTAAGCAGTAAAACAAATAGAATTATGTGAACTTAAGTTCACCTGTAAACACTATTTTACATTTTATATGAACTTCAATTCATCTTGTAACACTTATTTTACATTTATTGGTTCAGCCTTAAGTATGGGCTGAACATTCTACAGGGCATTGAAGGCGAAAACAAGAATTCAAAGAAATCGCTGAAGGTAATCTAATCGCTGATTTTCATCTCGTTTGTTGTCCCTGTTACTGTTTGAATCAAATCTTCAGCACCGCCTACTGTAATTGAATTTTGCATCGTAGCCTCGTAAACATGTTGCCTTGTAAACAAATTTTTTAAATGAAACTTCAAGTACTTGTTTCGATGGTGGTTCTTTACTGAAATATATGGGGACTATTCTTCAATTCTTAATATTTATTGTTGTTTTTTTTCCCCCTCCCCATTTTGCTAGGATGTGGTTACTGAGAATGAATTTGAGAAAAAACTGCTTGCTGATGTGATTCCTCCAAGTGATATTGGGGTCACTTTTGATGATATTGGGGCTTTAGAAAATGTGAAGGACACCTTGAAGGAGTTGGTCATGCTTCCTCTACAGAGACCTGAACTCTTTAGCAAAGGACAGTTGGCTAAGGTGGGGACTTCCTTTTCTGTCAATATTACACTTGTATGTCATCCATTTTCAAGCAGATTTTGACCTGTATTATAGCATCTCATTGCAATTACTTTGGTGTAGCCCTGCAAGGGAATACTGCTCTTTGGGCCCCCTGGTACTGGAAAGACAATGCTTGCGAAGGCTGTAGCAACCGAGGCTGGAGCCAACTTTATTAACATTTCAATGTCTAGCATTACTTCAAAGGTTTTAATGTTTTGAAATGGGAATTCTTTTTGTTGTATTTTTCTATTTTGTGCTGTGGTGACATGGAGTTTTTTTTTCCAGTGGTTTGGGGAAGGAGAAAAATATGTCAAAGCTGTCTTTTCTCTAGCCAGCAAGATTGCCCCAAGTGTTATTTTTGTCGATGAGGTTAGCATCGCATTTATGTGTATTCCTTTTCTGTTATCTTTTTCTGTATTTTTTTCCTGGTTTAATCTTTTTTTATGTGTGTCAGGTCGACAGTATGTTAGGAAGACGTGAAACTCCTGGCGAACATGAGACTATGCGTAAAATGAAGAATGAGTTCATGATGAATTGGGATGGCCTGCGAACAAAAGATAAAGAGCGTGTACTTGTTCTCGCTGCTACAAATAGGCCCTTTGATCTTGATGAGGCTGTTATTAGGAGGCTTCCAAGAAGGTAAACATACTATTTTAATATCCTATTCTAAGTGCTAACTTCAGCCATTGGCTCAAATTTTCAATGGCTATGATTCATAGGGAACTTGGATCATCAACAACCAAAGTATATTTTGTCCCATTGAAGAAAAGCTCTTGTTATTCTATAAGATTTTACAGGTTGTGTACTAATTGCTGGTCTTTCATCTTCAAACATGCAGATTTATGGTTAATTTGCCAGATGCTCCAAACAGGGAAAAAATTCTGAGAGTCATCTTAGCAAAAGAAGATTTGGCACCGGATGTTCATTTGGAAGAAATAGCAAATATGACTGATGGATATTCGGGGAGTGACCTAAAGGTCTTCTCTTCTGCACTCATTCTCATTTGCTAGATAAGATAGTACCTGGTTCTGCTTGAAAGATTCTCATTTTCCTTGTGATTTCTGTTTTGGTTGCAGAATCTGTGTGTAACAGCAGCTTATTGCCCAATAAGAGAGATCTTGGAAAAGGAAAAAGAAGTAAGTCCATACATATACTACATTAACATTGTTTGAATTCTGTCTAATTCTTTTGAAATGAACAATAATCCTAGTTTGACTGCACCATGTCAAATTCAAAACTGTTAATTCATTAACATTGTTTCAGGAGAGAAGTGTAGCATTGGCCGAGAACAGACCCTTACCTGGATTATGTAGCAGTGCTGATGTCCGTTCCTTAAAGATGGATGATTTGAGATATGCACAAGAGCAGGTATGTTAAGACCTTTCACATATGAAGCAGCATTCCTTGTGAGGAACTCAGATCCAGTTACATATTTTTGCGGCCGACATTTCGTCTTAATCTATGTGGTCGTTGTTGCAGGTGTGTGCGAGCTTCTCGTCAGATTCGTTGAATATGAACGAGCTACTTCAATGGAACGACCTTTATGGAGAAGGTGGATCAAGGAGAACGAGATCTTTGAGCTATTTCATGTAAAGGCAGAGAAAGAAAGAAAATCTGCTTCTTCTCCTTAAGTGTATAGCATTTCTTGGTTAGACATTATTACTCTTCTATCACCCAAGTGGTGCCAACAAGATCAGCCACCACTGGGCACCTTTGTATCATAGGCTCATAGGTTTTCCCTTCTTTTATTTTACTCTCACCAAATTTTTCATAAAAATGGTAGTAGATTTGTTAAATATTCTCCGGCAATTAAGAAAAAGAAGCATAATTTTTTAGGGTCCTTATAAGTTATATCTCATATGATCAAATTGCTTTATTATGATATGATATTATTCTCTTCTCCCTTGTATATAATACCATTCCTTTTGTTTTAAAAAATTGAAATATTATTAAATTGTATGGCGTGGCGTGGCGTGGCATGTGATTTTCATTTTTCGCATGGCTATGAGGATATATATAGGAATGGGCTGGATCTATCAAATTTCATTGTAATATTGTAATAGTCCCAATAGCCTAGAGTTAAACCATCGCGATTCGATAACCATGGTTTACTTATTTCCCAACCGTTTATTAGGTGTTAGTTTTTTTTTCCCCATGGTGGCTAAGAATTAATTTGACACGGATCAGTTTGTTGTTAGCCAATATAAACGGGACTTGATTCATTAGGTGTTGGTTATTGCCCGAAGATAATTTAGGCATACTTGCTGTCAGTGGGCCCAAAAAACACTTTTCTATTTGTCAATTAAAATCCAAAAATGATTAAGGCTCCATCATCCTTTTCAATTGAGTTTAACCCTAAAACTCACCAAAGTTATGTATACTGTATTTTTTGTTGGTGTCTGAGTAACAAAAAAGAAGGATAAGGAAAAGGAGTTTTTTTTTTTTTTTTTTGCAGCGACATTTGCAGTGTGCTAAATAAGTGTTACATTTGCAGTCCAATTTCTCTGAACATCGTTAATCTTTCTGTGCAAGTCTTTTATCTTTTCTAAACACGAAGGACGGCTTCTTGTTGAATTAGAATAAAAGGTTTCAAGCTGTTTGTTTTGAAGATAACATCCCTATAACTATGATTCCAAGCCAGTAAAAAACCGCGTCAAATAGCAAAAAGCTCACATTTAAGGATGTTATTTTCAGGAATAGAGTCTGAGCAACCGAGTAACCAATTGGCTAGATTATCCAGAATCAAACACCACCCAAAACCTCCAACATTGTCCCTATCCCTGAAGCTTGCATCACGATCCACTTTGAATATATTTGAAGGTGGAAGTTGCCATGCACTCAAATTCCTTTGAGTAATTTGAAATTGAAAAAAAAATAATAATAATAACGATCCGAGTGTCAAATAAGATAAACCGCCTTTTTCTTGCTCCAAGGTTCACTTGCATTGAAAACTGCAGTGTTTCGATCCTTCTAAACCCATCAAATTTCAGCTGGAAAAAAAAATCATGATCCTTAAGCTGTTTGAAGGCTTTTTCTGAAATTTAAATTGCTATCTAAGAAAAATAAATTAGATCCAAGGCTTTTCCAAATTTGTGAAGTCTTTAGATAGAACCTAAGACAGTGATTAATAGTTTCTATTTCAAGTTGCATCATGTAAAAGGGAAAGGGTGGAATTGTAATTTGAGGCATGAGGAGCTGGGTAGTTGGTTGTTGACTGAGTGGCTCCCTTCATTTATTATTTGCATTCATATTCAAAAACGGAACGGAACAAAGCGGATGTGACGTTGGAATCCAAGTCAAGAAGCCATGGAGGTGATGCGTCACTGTTCAAGGTTCCTTCTTCCTCCCAACAGCAACGATACTCGTTGTATGAGGTACGCTCTTGTGGTCCTCAATCAACGTCTTCCTAGATTCGCTGCTCTCCTTTGGGACCACGGTAAGTAGATTCCTCCATCCATGATTCCATACATATTCTTCTTCTTCTTGACTTTGTTTTTGCTGGTACAGCGCAGGTGCGAGTGTGTGCTGATGGAGGTGCCAACAGGGTGTTTGATGAAATGCCTCTTCTCTTCCCTCTTCAACATCCTTCCCAAGTTCGCTCCAGGTCAGTTGGGCCCTATGGAGAATGTGCTCAGAAATCCATAATAGAGTCACCACAACGACCAAATTCATTATCTTCATGCATAAGTATACTAGATTATCCAGTATAAAAGATTGAAATATCATCGCAAACCTCTGTTTTTTATTATCTATTGCAATCTGCGGATTATTATCTAATTTTCAATCCATATATTTATATAATGATTTTTCAACCTTCCATATTTCTATATAGAAATAGAAAGAGATAGACTAGAAACAACATCTCTTATCTCACTGACACCAAAGAGCGGGATCTAAAATGAGTGAAATTTTGATTTGGGTGGAATATAATGAAATAGAGCCACTTTGAGGTTCCCTTTGAAATGAGGCATGGAACGGAGCCATTGCGAAGAAGTTCCGCGAGTTACGAAGGAAACTTCGAGCTCATATTGGTCATGGGTTGAGAACGGAAATTGCCCCCTTTCTATTCCTCTAATCTCTGCTCTAACTTGCTTGGTTCTTCTTGACACAGGTACAAGCCAGATGTAATCAAAGGCGACATGGATTCTATCAGGAAAGATGTCCTTCATTTCTATACAAACCTTGTATGCCATCTCTCATTATGCTTCATAGTTCATACCACATTACAATTTGTTTTATTTCATATTGTTCTATTTGCATCGTTTCAAAGCTCTTATGCTACTTTGCTTCCTGCAGGGGACAAAGATACTTGATGCTTCTCATGATCAGGATACTACCGATTTGCACAAATGTGTAGCATACTTACGTGACCTAACAACACCAAATACTGATGAATCAGCTGTAAGTTCTGTCCACTCGGTTAATTTCTTAATAGTTATAAAGAATTAAGTCTGCTATAGTATCAGAATTTGGTTGTAAAGAAATGATATCATGGGAAATTGTTTGATGGTTTTAATGGCAGTTGTGTATTCTTGTTGCTGGAGCTCTTGGTGGGAGATTTGACCATGAGATGGGAAATATCAATGTTCTCTGCCGATTCTCCAGCACACGAATTATCCTTCTATCTGATGATTGCCTTATTCAGCTTCTTCCAAAGAATCACCGCCATGAGATAGTTATTCAATCTTCCGTCGAGGGTCCGCATTGTGGACTTATTCCCATTGGGATGCCATCTGCAAGTTCTACCACCACCGGACTCCAGTGGGACCTCAGTAAGTAAATCATTGTTTAACAATAATGCTAATGGTTAATAATCTTAATATAATAATCATAAACCCTTAAACCTGTAAATGAGTGAGGAACTGCTTCATGTGGCTCTTTCATTGGGTGGAATGGTAGTCATTGCCAGTGATATTCCTCTGTCAAATTTGATTCCTATGTGATTTTTTAATCATAATCAGTGTACAAGATGGTCTCACTGTCCTGCATTCCTAATCTATAAAAAGTAAATAAAGCACTTATTGAAGAATTCATTTTCTTTTAATCACCCTGTTTCTGATATTGTTTTCCAGTGTAGTCTTACTAGTAAAATCTTATTTTGGCTATTTTCAGATGACACGGAGATGAAATTTGGAGGTTTAATAAGCACCTCAAATATTGTAAAAGGGGATATTGTAACAGTAGAGTCTGATTCAGATCTTCTTTGGACTATTTCTATCAAGAAACTGTAGCTTTTAGATGTTACAATGCATATTACTTTTGTATTTCTGATCTTCCACATCTATACGGACAGGTCATATTCTATTTAAAGGCCAGAGGTTCTGCTGGCTTTTTCTTATGTTTCATTCTTTACATTTTAATGTCAAATATGGGTGGGATGGAAGTCATTCGTTTTGGTTTGATGTGGAAAATTCTATTTACAAATAAAATAATGCCTTGAAGATCCAGGTTTCAAAGAAATCCCCTACATTCCTTGGCTTAGTTGTATATTTCATTGTTATCTATGAATGAAATTTTAGCAGAACAATATTAGAATCCAGAAACCGATGAGATTGTTGGCCTTAAATACACCGTAACCAAATTGGTAGGGAATCTGGATGTAATATTGTTTGAAAATATTAGGAATTCTGACTACCTTTTTAATTATCTTTTCAAATTTTAAATAATTTCTTTTATTTTTTTATCTTTTTAATATTTTCAAAAAATAATATATAAAAACAAGAATATATATCTTTCGAGTTTTTAGCTTTATTTAATTCAGTTAAAAATTGATCCAAATAAACTCTTGAAGATTTACATTTTAGACAAATTAGTCTTTAAAAAAATATCAACTTTATTAGTATTTTTTCATTAAAACTAATCTGTATGAAAACTAATCTGTATGAAGTATAAATTTTCGAGTTTATTTGTCACTCTATTCTAATTAGTATTAGAAAAATGCTATTTATACTTTAAAATATAGTCTTTGGTCAACTTTTAAAGGCCTGATTGCTACATTAAAAGCAATACAATTAATTTCCTTCGAGTTCCCGACGAGGTCTGTACACTCTGTTGAGACTTTTTTCTTGAATATCTTTTTGAAAATAAAAAATGGAGAATAGATTTGGAAAATGCTGAACCACGGCCACAAGGATGAGTTTGCTGTTTATTTGTGGAAATCATTGGTTTTAAATTGCGTTTGAAAATTGTTTTATGAGTGTTGTGTTGTAGCTAACCACTAATTGGTGCTTTAATGCCTATTATTTTAGGTTATTGACAAAGTTCAGGGAAAAACCAAGAGCTGTGCAGGTAAGCATTATTTTGACATCAAGTTGGTTGTTGATCTTGATATTTTTCAAATGACTAGGTGACGGATAAGGGAAATAATAAGATTGCTATGTTTAACATGGTCAAAGTTATATATTTTTTTAAATTTGCAATCGTAATGAGTTATTTTAACCACATATTACAGTATGCTGTTTGTGTGACAACCCAGTTACCATAATCTAGAAGTTTTTTTTAATCAAAAACACCTTTTCAGATCGCAAGCCACCTAGCATGGGTCGTGGAAGGGGTACCTGGTTGGAGATATCAACTTTTCATTATTTTCTTTTCTTTCCAAATTGGTTCCTGAAAGTTGGATCTTGTTATGAATATCATCCAATGTCTTTGTCTTTGCTTTGTTTGGTAGGCACAGGGCGAGGTAGAGGTTGATTTGAACAAGTTAAATGAGAGATTTCAGATGGGCCAGTTTGGTACTTATTTAGAAGCGCTTCTGCCTCTTTTTATTCCTATCAGCTGCAAATTCACTGTCCTTTTCCCTATACATCCTTGGATTTTAGTATTGGATGTCTTTCTTTGTTGCTATCATATTAATTAAGGAAGCTTCTAGGCCTTCCTTATTATTACTATTGAAAAACTAGCTTTTCTTTATTTTCCCCTCAATGGAAAAGTCATTGAAGAGCAATGTGTTAAAATTTTAGATGTGTTCCATCACTTGTACACGATTGTTTTTGGGTGATCTGAACTAGTTAGTACTCATGTTGAAGTAGTTTTGAAGATCTTGAACTTGATCTTTCGAGCTTTCAAAGCTGAAGTACTAACTTAGCAATGTTAGTGACACTATGATCGAGCTTGGTTAATGTTTTCAAATTTATTATCTATTTTTGTTGCCTATATACCTCCTTTTCTTTTTAAGTTCGAGTATGGACGATGAAAACATTAAGTAAACGTGTTAAGATTTTTTTTGGCTCACGTGACAGTTGCACAATCATCAGATCAATCTCGTAAAGTGAAGCAAGTTATTGCACAAAAATCAAGCAAATGTATAACTAAGAAAAAGAATTTGGGGGGCTTATGTAGAATGCCCCACTGCATAGATTACATTCATTGCAGACGGTACATAATTTGACAACAAATGTGGAACCCATTTTGGTTGCCGCTAAACACACCTAACTAGTTAAAAAAAGGAGGGGGGGGGGGGGGGGGGGAGGGGGAGAGAGAGAGAGAGAGAAAAGGAAGGAAAGTGAAAAGCTTAGTTGGTAATTTGGTATTGAACAATTCAAGTAGCTTTGGGAAGCAGTTGCTAGTAGGGTTGGTGACGATTTTTCTTGCGAGTCTTGTCGGATTTCATAATCAATGAGCTTGAAATCCATGATTGATTTATTTGGGGGGAATCATCAGAGAGCCAGCAGCATAGCCGACCATCTTCGCCGCCAGTCCATCCAAAAACACCTTGGTTAGAAGAACTAGGAGCAAATCCACTGTGATTTCTTGACATTGGTAACACACTCCTAACAACATCAGTATGGCCACCTTCAAGAATCGCTTCTGCAGCTCCAACTGCTGCCACTCCCCTGTAATTTACAGGAAAATAACCCAAAGTCCCAGCATTGGTGCCACCAATCAGCCATAATTTGTCAGCTTCTCTTGAGTAGTGACAATCAACAAAATAGTCTATCTGCCAATACACAAGGAAGCGGGGGGAAAGAAAAAGTTATATAACCATCATTGGGAATAGTTCCTCTCAATGACTTGGTCATGTATGATCTCTCACCATTAGTCAAAGATTGTAATTTGTAAGAACTAGACATAACATTTGGCAGACAAAAATTAATGGTGTGATATTACACATGACCAAAATCAGGTGAAATTTTCACATGAAACGAGAGATTACATGAGATGAAATCATTTGAAAAGTTCCGCACGAGAGGGGATCCATCTTAACATTAGAAGTCTCACTCTTGACCCAGAATCTAGATTAGGAGAGAGGGATGCCCAAGTACTTATACTAGCTATTATATAGACTTACATGTTCAGATCAACTATCAAGTATAATGCTCTTCTAGTTGAGTGAAATATGCACATCCCAACAAAGAGAACTCACCTGATCCAAATTCCAACTTTCAGAAGCTAGAGTTCGAGCATCCGAGAAGATAACTTCATTTCTACCATCTTTCCAGTCCCATATACTACAAAGCAGAAGAGTTAATTATTGGAATCAAACATTGTAGAAGCAAAAGAGTTAGTTAGCATCCAATTGCAAGTCCACATATCCCAGATTAGGTGCATCGGTACCACTTCTTCTCTGTATGAATTTACCTTTCTTTAGTAATCATAACCAAAGTGCATTCAAGACAAAGTACACCACCATTATATGCATTATTGAAAGGAAGATAGAAATAGTCTAACTATCAAATAAAAAACCATTATAATTTGTACCCTAAGGTTTCAATATGCGTCAAACACCAAAGCTTTGGACTGCTCCCTCCAAATATCCCGACCTTTGCGATTGAAGTCCCCATATTAATCACCTACATTTTTGTTAGCAAAAAACTATTTTTGTATTAGTTGAGAAACTTGCAACAGTCAATAGAGAGGACTCAAAGGAAACTATATAAGTTAAACCAGAAAAGGAAAAAGGAACATTAAACAACTTTATGTATCATTGCAAGGCGTAGATAAGTAGTAGAACTTTAACAGGAGAGAGGTAATGAGAGGATAAGAAATCTTCGAAAACAGACCAAAACAAACATGGTAACAAATGTTGTGTAGCAAAGATGACCAATAACATAGCACAAAAGAGGCCAAGATGGTTGCAAGAATTATTAGCTCCTGGAAAATGTTCTAAGGCTTACTGATTCTAGATGATCATCATCATTGATATTTCCAGAGGTATCAAATGTGCAGATCAACCCATCTACTGAAGCAGAAATAAGCTTGCTTTGCTCATCAGGGACAAAATGAACCTAGCATCAATCACACACTTTAAATGAATAAGAGATGAATGCATGCTCCATTAGAAATAGTAACTAGCTAAAGCTTCACTTCATGAAATACATGGAACCCCAAGCTTAAGTTTCAATTTAATCGCATATCTAACTTGTCGTCAGATATATAATTCGAGCAATTTACACAGCACAAACCTGGGTAACATCATCCACATGAGATTCTTCAAGGCATGCAATCTGCTTCTTATTTCTCCAGTCCCAGAAGAGTATCTGAAATAAAGTATAGACCTATAGCTTACATACTAGTTCAAATCCTTTCATATAGTACATCCGCCAACTATACATGTTCGAAACCAAACCTGCGATTTACAGCCAGCAGCTATTAAATTTCCCCCAGGCCCTCCATAAGAGAAGCTGAAGACCTCTTGAGACGAGCCGGCATTGATGGAAGAAACCTGCAGTTTATCGTTTAGTTCAATTCAACACTCAAGCAGCAAATTTATCACATTTATGAGCAATGAGTATAACAACAAAAACGAAACAAATGCACCTGCTGAAATGTCCTTGTGTCCCAAGCTCTAATAGTTCCATCAGAAGAACAAGAGCTCAAAACATTGGGATCGGAAGCACCCGAAAACAGAATCTGGTTGATGGTTGCAGAGTGACCGTTGCACTCTCCAAAGTATTGACCCGCCAATGGTGAATACAGCTTCACTGCGTTCGTTGACAATGACACCGCCATTGAACTCCAATCATCCCTTCCATACAAAAATCACGAAAAAGAATCAAACAACCTACCAAATAATTAGGACCCAAGTGGCGCGTAATGCTGTAACTAAGCTTAAATGAATAAAAAATAAAGCTTTACTGTTGAACGAGTTTAAGCAGAGAATAAAAGAACGTACTTTGGGACAATTTGGAAAACGTAGTCGTCGCCGAAGTTGGTTTGAATAGCGTTTTTAATGCCGAAACGTTTAAGGTTGTTGGGTGTTGGTGAAGGTGGTTGTTCCTCAACATCCATTGAAGCGCTAGTTTCCATTCTATGGGGTGCAGTAGCAGAACAGAACAGAACAGCTTCTTCCTTTTCCTTAATATCGTCGAGGGTTTTAGGGATTATAATCCGATGCGGCGGAGTCCACAGTTAAGTCGCTTCCTAATAACCAATACATTTGAGTTGACTTCGATCCCTATAACCTTCCGTTTTTGTGCTGGATGGATTTATGTGCGGATTATTTCTACTTTTACAGAGAAGAAATTGAGAGAGCTTATACATCCTCTTTCTATGGGGTTTGTGTAACAAAAATAATTAACTTTTAAATTTCTTATTTAAAAACTTATTAAAACTCATTAATATGATTAAATAATCGTATAAAACGAAAATTAAACAAACTTGTTTTCTGGGATAATTATTTAGGTGTGTATTACAGTATCATTAAAATAGTCTAACCTTTACTCAATGAAGAAAAAACAGGTTTTGGTAAGTTGCACAACTACGGTTAAACCAACACGCGCTATAACATAGTACTAAAAATGAGCATTCATATTTTGTGTCTCTCAAACCAGTGAATTGAAGTACAGAAAAAACAGTAACAATGATGCACCAAAAACAGAGACAAAAAGGATAATGCTGGGAATGAATATACAACTATTCTTGGGGATTATTAATTAATGTAGCGACTGAAACTTGAGAACGTTTAAAATGAATTGATTTAACTGGTCTTATGAGTGGATTTAGTAATTAAAATCCATTTGAGAATAATTCGCAGTTGGATGTATAGAAGTCACATGTATACACGCAACACATTGAAAGTACAAGGTAAACATAAAGTTGATAAATGGTGTCAAGTAGCAGTGAATAAAATTAGCAAGCCCAAACTCATATCTCTTAAGTCTACAATAAGGTTCATGGCAATTCCGACGTTTACATCTGGTAGTTTTGGACAATGGAACCAATCATCCGGACATAATCTCAAACATGGAAGAAAAAACTAAATAGGAACTTTTGTTGGTGAACAATATCTTGCTAATGTAAAGCTAACACAGGAGAGCAACACCATGCTATCCCACTTGCACAGCTACACCAATTGCTGCTTTCGATATTGAAAATTTCACTCAACAATTTTCTTTATATAAGAGTCTCGAGTGCAGGGCAATTATGTGCTTGAAGCAGCTTCTTGTTTCTCCGACGGTGCCTCACTAGTGCTCTTTCCTGCTGCATCTTGGTCGCCAGGCTTCGACACTTCTTGCTCTGTTACAATTGTCAAACAATTATATTTCGGTTAGCCCATTCAAAGTACCACGGAGTATAACAGAAGTAATTGCTCTTCTTTGTACACCAAACTAACACACTCCAGCATCATTTTATCGGATGTGGGACTCGGTTGATTGTATCCCATATCCCATATAAAAGTGAGTCAAAATGGTGCCAAAGAAGATTAAGCACAAAAATTGTTTCTTTAAGAGTAACTACAAGGGTTTTATGCTTGAGGGATATCTTTGTAATTCCACATATTCATGTATGTTATTAAAGCAAATTGTAAGTTGTAAACACAGATCAACCAAATGCAAGCAGCCAACACTATCTGGCAATCTGAAGGAGAGTAAAAAGGGTCATTTTTTAAACTATGGACTTTGAGAGAATTTGAAGATCTAAGATCTATTCTACACAAAGGTCATTGATAAGAGTTATGAGGATTGCAGAACAATTAATAAGCTACCAATTCATACATCCAATTACATCGAGTGAGTGAGTTAACCAGCTTTAATTGTTAGATTCATCATTGAGAGGCTATCCATGTTAATGTCACCCTTTGAAAAACCACCAATCCCAAACATCCATACACAATCAAACTCCTATAATCAAGCAAGCTTATAAATGTTCAGTGACAAAATTGCAGAGGACAGTTAGTTACCTTCATCATCACTCTCGTCCATATCACCCATTGCATCATCACCCATACCCATACCTCCAAATTTCTGCAGCAAACAAAAGAAAAAAAAATAAGACCAAATAACATAATAAAAGAACAAAGTATCAACTGGTAGCATCACTTACAGAGAAATCCATTCCTCCCATTCCTCCCATTGCACCCATTGCTCCCATTGGATCATCACCCATACCCATGCCGCCAAATTTCTACATCACACAAAATATTAGTATAAATGACAACAAAATTAGAAGATATTGAAATAAAGACAATACATACCGAGAAATCCATCCCTCCCAAGTCTGGCTCACCAGCACCTAATCAACAAAGTAGGAATTCAACATAAAATTATATTGCCTTATATAACATTTGAAAAAATAAAATGGTAGATGTATGCATACCTTCTTCTTCATCCTCATCAACCCATTTGTCCCAATCTACTTTCACATAGTGCGGAGGCTTGCCCTCTGCACGTAGCAACCTTTTCCACCACCCTTCCTCTGCCTTCTGAACTACACAGAATATGCTTCTCACTCCTACATTAATTTTGCTCTCCTGAAAGAATAAATAATGGCAGTGGAAACACATTAAAATGCATCGAAGAGAACCATTTCTTTGCGGGTAAAGCATATCTGAAAATATTATTAGAATGCACAAAAGAAACAATTGAATGAGTACAAAGGGGCAAAAAGGAAAAAGAGATATTATAAAGATATGGATGGTAGCCATAAATTGGGAAAGATGTTCTGACCTCAACATTAACCTTGTCAAAGAGCTCTAATTTGAGTTCATACTGGTTGTCAGCAGAACCAGCACTGGCAGAGAAGGTGAAAGTACCATCTGGGGTAAGATCCACTTTTGCATTTTTGGAATCTGGCAGTTGTACTGTGACATAAACCTTGTCAACTCTCTGAGCCCACTTAACCTCGGGATGACGACTGCAAATAAAAAAAAAACACAACCAAAAACAGGAAGCAACTTCAGAAATGCATACATATCATGATTTAAACATTTTTTTTTATTTTTATCTTAAAAAAATTATCTTTGCACTCGTTTGCGGGGAAAAAAACCAATCGTACTATATTTTCTTTTTCCTTAAATAAAAAAAAAAGGAGGATGTCGAAGACTTGCAGTAAAGAGGGTGCGAAATAGCAGTATTAAATTAAATAAGAAAAAAAAATGAAACTTTAGTAGATATTAACGTGATACTGGTAATTATTTCCCAAATGAATTTCAGGAACTCAATTTGCACCTCGATAATTATAGAATATGCATAAACATAAAACAAAAGGAAGAAACTTTAACAATTATGAAAACCCTCCCCCAAAATACATTTGAAAAAAGCAGCTGATAGTGTAGCTGAGAGAATAGGCGGAGAGAAAACAGCGAATAATCGAAAGTTAAGAGCAGAAATCATCAAAGTAAATGGATAACAGACCTCATATTTGATTGGGGGAAAAGGCGAGAGAGAACTGAGAAGAATATGTAAAACCCTAGTTCGTTCTTCGGTAGCTACTCACTACTCAGTCGTCAATTGACAAACCCCAAAGTGAACCCTTGGGCCTAACCAACTAGAAACACTCTTATATAGGGTTTTAGATTACCACCTCATCTTAAAAGTGTGTTTTGCTTTCTTTTTTATTTATTTATTTATTTATTTCAGAAATATGCTTTTTCCTTGGGGAAAATCTCATCATATTCACATTGTTGAATATAAACGAATTCATATTCTATCTTACTATTTTATTTTTATTTTAATACATATAATATAACTTGTGCCCTATGTCTTTGACAAAATTCCAAATAAAAAATAATCATTCTCCACAATTCAAGTTTGTAAAATATTCTTATAGGAACGCATTTATTTGTAAATACCTAGGATGATTAAATATTCAAGAAAAAAGAAACATGTAATTTTTGGGATGATTAAATACGTGGGTATTTTTTTTTTCTCTTGAAGCAAAGATAGAAATATATATTACTCTAAAGTCTCTCTAAAATAAATGTGGATAAAAACATTTTTTTTTCGATTTTACACAGTATTTTTTAATACGATAAATTAAAGATTAATCTGTAATAAATTTGATTTTTGTTTAAGGATTTATTTTTAATTAATAAATTGTGTATGGGCTCAGAGCGCTGTGCCTATTGCTTTTGGTCTTCAACCAAGTTGAAATATTCCTTTAGGCATGTTTTGGTCCAAGAGAGCCCAATAAGAAACCCAAAGAGTAAAACTTTTAGTATGGCGTGGCCCAAGGGGTCACTTTGGCCGAAGAGTAAAATAGTATAGAATAGATGAACAATAAGAAAACAGGCCCAAAACATAAAAAGAAAAAGAACAAAAGAAATTAAGAATGTAACATGTAAAATAGTTTTGGAAGCTATTCACCTAATATTATCCTATGATGCCTCAACCAGTTTGTATTGGGAAGGGCTAGAGGGCTAGAGACTTGTGATGGACTAACATGAGTGGATCCCTTTTTATTTTGTTACAAAATAATAATAATTATTTTTTAGATTTGTTACATCTTTATATTTTAAAATATTCTCTTTATAAATTTATTTTATAGCATTCATTTAATATGAACTTTATATCCATCATCTAATAATCTCAATGGATGATATTAACAGGAAGACTAATATTCAAATTTTTTACTCAAACATTTTAGATGCAACCATAATAATATATATATATATTTTTTTTGTGTGTTTGAAAAAGATAGTGAATTATAATAAAATGTTTTCGTAAAAATAATCTTCATACCACATTTATATACATGTACAAGGAAACTATTTTTTGTGATAGAATTTTTTTGTGTTAGTTGTAAAAGAAATTTTACAAAATTTTAATATTATTAAAAGATTTAACATTTTTATGTCTACAGGAGTGGATTATTTAATACAATTTTTTTTAAAAAAATATTATATGCATACTAAAAATTAGTTATTGTCTATTTGTATATAAATACATATGTTATTTTATATATTTTTAATATATATTTTATATTTTAATCTGTATTTTATATAAATAATTTTAATTCTTTTTTACTTTTAAAAATATATTTTAATAGTATAATAATTAAAGATTATAATTTTTAATACATTAAAAATATAAAAATTTATTTTTAATAACTTTTTAATAAAATATTTTTTGTGATACTGTTAAAATGTTTTCTTAAGATTTTTGTTAACAAGACTGAAATTATATTATCATTAAAAAATTTGAATAAAAAAATTAATATTGTATAAATATTATAAATGACACAAATATGTATGAATGAAAATGAGATAGAAATAATTGAATAGTAATTTTGCATGTACTTAAATTTAATTTGTGATGTATATTTATTAGGTTATCTTTTTTAGGAAAAATGTTTAGAGCATTTTAAAATAATGCTAATGTGATCTGAAAAAAGTAAAAAGTACAGTACTATTTAATTTTTAAATATGAAATTTTAAATTCTAAAATTTAAATCTTAATAAATTTTAAACTCTAAATTTGAGAGCAAGATTGATATAAAATACAATAAATAAAGAACTAGATTTTTTGTTTAATTGACAAGAATTTCTTATTTAATAAAGAGTATTTAAATATGACTTTTAAAATAATAATGTTAGTCCAATTTGATAAAAACTAAGTAACAATGTATTTTGTATTAAGAATAATATACTAATATATATCAATTTGAGAGGAATATTATTTATTTATTTATTTATTTATTTATTTATTTATTTATTTGTGAAAGAGGGACATTATCCATTTGAAATTATCAAAATTAACCCGCTATTTATTTATGTACTATTGGCATAAAAATAAAAGATTATAATGTAGTAACTAGAGTTTGATCATCATCATATTAATTCGTTATTTTTTTATTTTTTGGTCTTGGTTAGACTCTTATTTATAGAATTTAACAAATAATTATACAATAAAATAAATTATATAATTTAACATAATGCACAAAAGAGCATAATATATAAATTTAATAAATGTCTCTTATTATAAATTTAAAAATAACAATACTTGAATAATTTAAGATAGTATTTATTTTTAAAGATTGAAATTAAAATTGTGGGACTCAGATTTAATATTATATTTAATTTAATTTTAAGTCTCAAAACATTAAATTTCAGTTCCTTTCGTACCTTAAAAAAATAAAAACACAAGAGACCGAAATTTTTTAGTAAAGACTAGAATTTTAATTATATTTTTTTAATAACTAAAAATATTTTAGTAAATATTTTTATTTTATCTTACACCAAATAGAATACTAAAATATAACTCAATCATGTATATTTTACACCAAATAAAATATAGAGATTTAATTTAGTTTTAATTTTTTAATTTTTATCTTTCAATCTTAATTTCAGTCTTTCTTTCAAAAGAACATAATAAAAAATATATAAAAGAAATTAAGAAATTTTCTTTCAGATGTTATTATAGTATTGTTAAAAATATATTTTTTTTTAACTTATCATTAGGGATAAAAATAGATTAGGACAGGTCTGTTTTCACTCTTAATAGACGAATTTTGTAATATATTTAATTAGTCTAAACCTATTATAAATTTTATTTTAAATACTAAACCTGACTTGTTATTGAATTAGACCTGGTTTAAAATTTGATAAAAAATTTGATATATATAATTTTTTACTAAAAAAAATAAAAATATTTAAAAATTTAAATTTTTTAAAAAATATTTATATACAATATACTAAATTCAATTTTTGTAATGATATCTAAATTTTTAATGTATTTAAAATATAAAAAAAATGCCAATAAGTTATAGCTCAAATAGCATAGTCTCCCCATACTCAATTAAGAGGTTGCGGGTTTGAGTCTCCTATCTTTAGTAAAAAAAAATATATGAAAAAAATATTTATGATAAACTATAACAAATTTTAAAATGTTAATAACTATTTTAATTATAAAATTTATTTTTGATTTATTTACATTTTAATAAATTTAGAAAAACCTAAAAGATCTATTAGATTATTTTGTGAACTCGAGTCTGATTTACTAATGGAATTAGATTTTTAAATTATTCTAAAAATATTTTATAATAAATCAAATTAGACCAATTAGAGACCAAATTAGAGGTTTTGGCACATCATCTACCCTATTTTCACTCTTGCGTGTCGCCTTATTCTACTTATATATCTTTCAAAATAAATTAATTGATATATTTATCAAATTATAAATTAATAGTTAACTTGAAACATTGAAAATTAATATTTAAATCACTATATATTTTTATTTTTTTAGCACGTATCGGCAAATAAAAATATTCCAATAAATAATTTTTTTTATTTTTTAATTTCTCAAACAAGATGATATATAATAAAAAATCTTGTTTCTACACCTACTCCACCCACTAAAAAGATTTTAACCCATTAATACTTTATAAAAAATGAGGCTGATTTTTTTTATATAGAAATTATTGTTATATTATTTTTTATTATAAAAAATAGTGTATTTAAATTTAGTATGGAGATAATCATAAATAAGAAGGTTCAATTTGTACATTTAAAATTTTTTTAATATTAAAACACAAATCGGAGGATTAGATTTGTGTTTTAAAAATTAAAAAAAATAAAATTTACAAATTTAAGGATTAAATTTGTGTAAGTTCATAAATTAGAAGGTCGATTTTATATTTTTAGAAAATTAAAGTTTACAAATCGAAAAGGTTAGATTTGTGTAAGTTCACAAATCAAAGGGTTGATTTTGTGTTTTAAAAAAAATTTAAAAAGTTAAACTTCACAAATCGATTAAAAAATACTACTATAAATTTAAAGATACTACTACAAAACTAGGAATTTTCCTTCTCAAGGTAGGTCAAAAGAGCAAGCCGAGGAAAGGAAGACTCTATCGAAAGGTGTCTGCTCGTGGAATAGAAAGAGTTCGTTGCATCAACAAAGCAAAGTGTAGTAGTCAAAAACGCTTACTTAAGCTCATCGATGTGTACTTACTCTTCATAGTAAGCTGTGAAAAAGAGGGCGTTTTTGAGCTAAATAAATCCCGCACAGGTTCTTACTTGTAACTTTACACTCAATGGAAAGCAAAAAGGAAGAAAAAATCCGCTCCGCGAGTCAATTCCTTATGTGGAGGGTCTTTTTTCCTTTGAGAGTCATCAGAGAATGGGAGGCGCGTAGCGTACGTCATATGCTTGCCTCTTCAAGAGCAGCAGGGCTAGACAATTGAATTGCCTTGATTTCTCCACAACGAAATGTGATATATAAGCTAGAATCAAGTACCAACAAAGAAAAGGCTGCACGAGGTGCAAGAAGAAGGGCAAGTCCTTCCTTAGCTTAAAAAGAAAGTTCTTAGATCAGACTCTTCCTCAAATAAGATATTAGCTGTGCCCGACTCATAAGGAGGCTAAGTCGCAGCAAGTGAATAAGTTATTACACTTCCTAATGATCATGACTCAAGCTTAGGCACCCGCTCGATCCGGTTTAAGAATCAAACCTCGTAAATGGTTCTGCTGGACGGGATTTAACCTCCCTAAATGGAACAAGATTCCCAGTTCCGAGTTGGATACGGAGCTTTGCCTTAATGAAAGGTTTGCCGAATAAGCATGAATTTAATGAAAAACCTGTCTTTGTTAGCAGCAAAGGCGGAGACCTAAGAGATTTTCATTCAATTACCTTCGACCTAGTTAAAGGAAATTAGTGCTTGTCCCCTGCGTATGGACATATTCTATTATCCTTAGTACCAAGATGGAACTAGTGATTCCCTTGCTTGATAGTCAAGGATATGATAGTCTTTTGGAGTGATGCTTGCTAGTTACCGCACCGTGGGTCCTTTCAACCAGACAAAGTATAGTTAGCCAGCTCTTAACTTCCTGTCTGGTACCTGCACAAAGCTCAGCACTATATGAAGCAGCTGGCTGATAAGCATAGAAGTTAGAGGCAGTCTGCAATTGGAGTCTCGTTTACCGTGACCAAATGGGGAGGTATCACCATGCAATTGTACATGAACATGCTGAGGTTATTCTCTGTGCTGGTCCGCTCCTAGGTTGAGTTGTACGCCTACATAACTTACCTCCCAGATCAAGGAAGGAAAGTCTCAGATCTATGTAGTTCTCGACCCCTTTTTTTTACACGGTTCCTGTACTCTTGTTGACTGAAGTAAAGTAATCCGGTGGACGGGATCCTTTTCTTTTCCCACACTTTAGAATAGTAGAAAGGAGTGTAAGATTGGTATTGGATGTATCGTTAGGCTGTGCCGAGCTCCATTTTTTTAGTGCAGGATTATAGGGAGGTTATATTAGCCTCCCAAGGTATTTACTGCCTGAATAAGTAATAGGTAGGTATGACTCTCAACACTTAACTGGGATAAATTAGTATACATTTTCGCTAGTAACTGTACATTATCTCCAGGAACAAGAAACAAAATAACATCATAGCCATCTTTGCCAGGTGGCAATATCACATTATTTTATTCAAATAGCGGGGTGACTACCCTTTGTAATTGTTATCAGAGACTGACGCATCCACCCATTCCTGCAAGGTTTATGGGGTTAATGAGCGCAGCCTGGCGACGCGCCAGGTGGCAATAATGCAATAATCAAAATAAACGCGGGTAATGCAAGAACGGAAGTTAGCTCTATATTAGCTCTATTAAGTAGTTCAATGCTTGATCTGCCATTGTTAGAAAACATTATCTCTATCTTTCAGCAACTGAACGAGAATGAGTTGTTCGTTGAACTATGTTCAACAAATCTCTTTATGTTACAGAAATGAGTATCAAAACGAACAACGAAAAGTTCAACTCATTCGACCGTAAAGAGGAATGCCCGGTTTAAGTTAGCTTTTAGAGTCATCCCGGGATCTTTGGCTTGTTCCAAACTTGAACTCAACCAACATCACTCAATAAACTGGTGAAAGTCCGCGGGCTAGGATCAAGGGTTGCTGCAGCTTTCACAGTCCCACTCCTCTCGTTTCATTTCATTCCTCTTGTTCAGATTCTTTCTTCCTTCCTTCGCAGGGAGTTTCCCGCCCCTCTTTCTAATTTATATTTTCGCTTTGACTCAGCTTCCGGAACTCCTCAACAAGAGCCTAAGCCCCGGCTTGGTCCTTTGCCTGGCACTTGAAATGAAATTCTTTTCTTTGTTTGAGTTAGGAGTTTGACTTTATCGGGAGTGGATTCGATCAGAGTCATAGCGGAGCAGCTACTCTCTCCGTACCTACGCCCTCCCTCTAAGTCTTCCGTCTGTCGTTCGAAGCCTTCTAATCGGCTAAATGTGTGTGTGCCTTTGAATCGAGTGAAATCTTTCTTCCCTTTTGAAATCCATTATTGATTTCAACTTGCTGAGTCTCGGGTCTGGTATAGACTCCTGTCTTCATTGCTTGTTCCCTTCTGAGAAAGCGTCAATGACTTCTCGTCCCTAGTGGCCATGGTCTAAAGGGAGGCTCACTTCTTCTCTCATGCTTCTGATGGGTCTAGAAAAGACGCATCCACCTCTTATAGGCATCTGGTCACTCATTCGGATTGAGATTCATCCAAGTCTACCGTAACGGCCCTCCCTATTTCACTTTGACTCTTTTCAGGGCGGGAAAAAAGACCGGCTCTCTAGTTCTGTCATGGTAGGGGGCAAGGTGCTGACCGATGTCGATTAGGAAGCAGCTCCTGTTGTAAAGAACGGCGAAGAAGAAGCATTTTAGCATTCACCTGTCCGCCCTTCTTTATTTGAATTTTATGGAATGCTCAAGCCTAGTGAGAACAGAACTCAAGTCGATTCGAATGACTGGATCCGCTGGAACTAAGGCTATTTCCAATGCCCGAAAGTAAGGCACTTGAAAGAGTGGCATGGTCTAAAGGGAGGCTCAATTCTGTGTATTGATTCCGGGCATAAGGAATTCACTAAGTATAATAAGATTCTCCTTTTGATTCAATAGAAGGGGATGCCCCTAATGCGGTAATAGCCGGTAAAGACCTACGTTATTCACAATAGGTGAACTTGCTAGAATGCAGTTTAATAAACAACGTTAGGTAACTGGCTTAAAAGCTCCCCTACGTCAGTTGGCTGAAAAAGAAATTTTTCTTTTACGGTAATTTGAAAGAAGTCCCAAACACGCCTCGATACTTTCGACATTAGTGATTTGCTCTGAATCTGGCCCCTAAACCAAGGCAAATAGCCCATAATACATAACAATAACATAGGCTTTCAATTCAATTCGGACCGAACTGCCAAGGATATTATCTACTATCACTTTCTCTGCCTTATTCTGTCTGACTTCTGTGACTTTTGCCGGTAACAAGGATTGCAGAGAGTACCAGAGTCTGACTTGGCGAGCCGCATAGTAAGTAGTTACAAGCCAGGCAGGTAAATGGGCTTGCTCTTTGATTTGAAAGGATAATCAGATCCTGTAGCAGTTATAGGAGAAGGAGTAGCATCGAATCTTTCCGCTTCTTCACTGCACTCGTCTATAGAGGAAATAGAATCTTTATGGCTTTCGGAGATTCACTTTGCCTTCACTGACTATGACTCAATGGAAAACCCAGTTTTCGAAGTTAATATGGGAAATTACACATTCTTACCTAAAGAGGAATTCAAATTGCCTAAAAGCACAACTAAAATCAAGTCTCTCTATTGAGCTCAAACCCCCGATGAACCCTTCACTGAGGAAAGCAAGCGTAAGAAAGAAGAAAATAACCCTTGGCCTAAAGTCCAGGAAAAAGCTAGCATGATTAAAAGATACTACTATAAATTTAATATCAAAATTAAAAAGCAAAAAATTGATAAAAAATCAATACTTTTAGTATAAAAGAGAAAAATATTAGATAATATTAATTTAAGAACAATATAAAATTAAAAAACATTCACTTCTAAAATTTCTTATACAGTATTTTTCTTCAACCACCTTAAAAAAACCACCTATCAAATAGTCCTTCAAGCTCACTTGCCTGCTGTGATATATTTCAGTTCAACACTTGGTGTATGTTTAATTAAAGTTTACAAACAAAAGTTGTATCAAATTGATTTTTTAAAATTGATTTTAATAAAAAATAAATTAATATTAGTGTGATTTATATTTGATAATTTTATTATATTAAAATGGATCATAATAAAATAATATAAATTATATTATTTAAAATTATTTTTAAATAAAAAATTATTAAAGAAACGTGAATTAAAATATTTTTTTATTATTTTATTTTAAATAAATACGTGAGAATATTAGTTTTACATATTTTCATTACTCTTTTTACATTGTACTTTTTTTTTTAGCACTTTTGGTATTTTTATTGTTAGTACTGTTGTGGGTTATAATTTTTTATTAATTATGATTCAATTATTATTTATAGTTAATTTTTTATTTAATTTATTTTTTTTAATAGGATTAATAATTACAATGATAAATAGTATATAAGAATTACAATGAAAACAACTTCACCGAATAAGTCCTAATTAAATTAGATACGCGCATTTATTTTTTTATGCACAAAAATTTTTGATGCACAACATAAAATTTTTTGAAGAACTACAATTGATTCATCCAACCAACAAAATATATCTACAGCAAAGATTTATGTGCTGTATATAATTCTTTTTTGTAATGGGTAAAAATTTTTTGCTATATATAAAATTTTTTATACTATGTCGATAAAATTTTGACTATGCGCAAAAAATGTATGTACTATATGTAAAAATTTATGTATGTCAATAAATTTTTGTGTTCTCTAACAAAAATATTTTATGCTAAAAAAAGGTGGAAAAGAAGAAAAAGAAAGAGAAGATGTGACGTACGTCCGTATTTTTTTTTTTTTTAAACTTGTGCTAACTTTGATTAAATTTAAATTTGACTATAAAAATACTTGTAGGTGTAGTATTATTAAAAAAATAAACTCCATATTTTATTAATATATTAGTATTTTTTATTTATTGCTATTTTAGACTATAATTTTTTATTAAGTATAACGCTATTATTATTATATGGTTACTTTTTTATGTGATTTGCCTTTTTTTAATAAAATTTGTTAGAATATAATTAGGATGAATTAGGATCAATTAGTATTATTTAGTATATCTGAATATTTATTATAGGAAATTACGTCTTTATTATTACGATTCTCTTAGTACCTATAAATACCCTTTTATATTGTATCATTTTAGACAACTTGAATAGACAACCTGAATAATACACAAAACACTTTTCTCAGATTTTTCTCTTGTTTCTAACATGGTATCAGAGCCATGGTATCCTCCTTGAAGAGGTTATGTTGTTTTCCTTGCGATGAAATCGCCGTAGTTTTTGCATTTTTTTTCTATGCCATTCTTCTTTCCCTTTTGTCACTCTTTTGATGGTTTTTCACTTCACGGACTAGCCTATTTTCTCTGTCTTATTTTTTTTTTTCGAGTTGAATAATCAAACACTATTGTCATCCGCTGCTTACCTATTCTCATGAAGAAATCATATAGTTTTCGTTCTCTTTCGACAGTTCCGTCTGCGTTCTCTCGTGGTAGTTTCATCTGCGTTCTCTTGTGGCAGTTCCGTCTATGTTTTCTTGTGGCAGTTCCGCCTGCGTTTCTTTCTCGCAGTTCCGTCTGCACTTCCTTCAGATAGCAGTAGTTCCATCTGCGCTTCCTTCAGACAAGCGGCAGTTCCGTCTACGCTTCCTTCAGACAAGCGGCAGTTCCGTCTGCGCTTCCTTCAGACTAGCGGCAGTTCCGTCTGCGCTTCCTTCAAACTAGCGGCAGTTCCATCTGCGCTTTCTTCCGGCAGTTCCGTCTGCACCCGTTTTATCAATTTATGCAGTTTTTTCTCTTTATTTCGTTGTTTTAAATATGTTTCAAACTCAAGTTGTCACTTGAGTTTGAGGGGGGATGTTAGAATATAATTAGGATCAATTAGTATTATTTAGTATATCTGAATATTTATTATATGAGATTACGTCTTTATTATTACGATTCTCTTAGTACCTATAAATACTCTTTTATATTGTATCATTCTAGACAACTTGAATAGATAACCTGAATAATACACAAAACACTTTTCTCAGATTTCTCTCTTGTTTCTAACAAAATTAATAATTCTCAACATAAATTGTTCAGAAAATATTTTTAAATGGAGATGAAGATAGTATTTTGGTTGAATATTGATATTTGAAGTGTATTATAGTATTGTGGATGTGTAAAAAAAGTGTCCAACACATATATCATGTATGTTAGCCAGAATGTTGACACATGTCCAACACACATCCTACGTGTTGCCAAAACGATGACATATGTCCAACACGCATCCTGCGTCTTGATTCCCCACCTACAAAATTTGTCCACCTGTAAAGGTATGTCTAAAATGAGCACAACAATTATGTCTTTTTATGTTACAGTTTAAAATATCATTTTAATATAATTTTTTAATATTATAAAAATTTCTTACATAATAATTAATCTTAATGAATAAAAAATACTCATATATTTTGTATTTATATATTTTATATTTAATTATTTAAGAACAAAAAATTTTATTACCATTTAAAATCTTGTGTATTAAAGTATTGCCATTTAAAATATTTATTTATGTATTAGGATATTCTGTATTTATTAGAGTCCATCAATGTTCTTTTTTTATATTAGCCTTTGATTTTCATCTAATAAAATCTAATGGTCTATATAAACATGGCACATCCAATAAGTACATAATTGTTATGCTCATTTTAGACATATCCCACCTGTAATTATACCAAATAATCTCATTTTCAGCAAAAACACCAATATTTTTCTAGAGTAAATTACCATTTCTATTCACAAAAATTGAAAATGCTGACATATCTACTCATAAAAGAAAAAAAATTACCATATGTGCCCATGAGATATAGGTTCTGCATAACAAAATTATCCAAACATTAAAAAATCACCTAAAATCCTTAAATTACCCTTATCTTCATCACCACTTTTCTAATCTCAAAATCCACCACCACCCAAACTCTTCTTCACCACCACTCTCATCCCCAACTATTACCATCACTGCCGCCATCCAAAATCCACAAGCTTCCCAGACGACCTCCCTCCATGCAGTCTCCGCTCTCTTGGCTCTCCATTCTCAGTCACAGAGGCAGTCTCACTCACCATAATCACCTCCCTCATCCTTTCTCGCACACCACCCTTAGCTGGTTCAGCCACCTCCAGTAATCTCCAACTCCCCCAGATTGTCGCCGCCAGCTTAGTCCCTGCCAGATCTACTCCTTCTCGCCATAAACTCAAGACATTTTCTAATTCAGAATTTCTACTACTCAACATCCATTCAAAACATTCAGAAACAAAAACTCCAAATTTATAATCAAAGCTTCTGGATCTGGTACCAACATCCCTGAATGTAGAATCATGCTCTCCGGACGAAGGCAGTTGTGGGTGGTGCGAAATAGACTCGGCTGAAGAAGCCAACGATAGAATCCCTTTGAACACTAGTGTCTCGCGACGAACGGCCAGCAACAATGCCGTCGTGAAGGAAAAGTGGAGCAAATAGGCGAAAACAAGTTCTATTTACCTTGATGGAATAGTAATGGGAAGGGCGAAGATCTCGGATCCATGGGTTCCGACGCGAACTTCTGATCGTGGCTATGCTACCACCACTCAATGACGATCTTTTCTTGGGATCGAAAAGATGAGACGTAAGGCCACGGATGACGACGACGTCACCAGAGAGAACAATAGCACGTAATAAAGAGAGAGAGAAGAGAAAAGGGGGAGGCTGGCTCTCCGAAACAGATTTTGGTTTGGGAAGGGGTGAAGAGGAAGAGGGGGGAAGACGATGGTAGTAGTGATGGAAATTGGAGAGAAGGGTAGTTTAAGAATTTTATTTAATTTTTTAGGGTTTAAAATTTTTGCTTGCAAAAGTCATTTTTTATGGGTACAAATAGTAATTTTCGTCTTCGATAGATAGATATATCAGCGTCTACAATTTTTTTTCCAAAGATAAATATTATTTTATTAATATAAAATAAAAGTGTTTCCATAAGGAAGTACAAAAGAATTGGGTATTCCCATTTATCATCAGCTGTGACTGAAAGACTAAGAGCTTAAAGAAGAGTAAAGTAAGAGTAAAGAAAAAGTAGCATCTATCAGGTATGGTTCACGAGTTCACACACTAAATTGCTAGCTTCTTTCACTATCTCTGGTGCTGGGCTTATTACCTTCTCAAAAACACACCGATTCCTCACTTTCCAAGTGCTCCAACACAACGCCGCTATGAGGAGGGTCTTTTGTCTACCGTCGAATTGAGCCACTGCCCAGGATAAGACTCGTTGCCACCAATTGAAAAAAGTTTCTTCTTCTCTCATCCATAGGTCAGGGGTTATTAAGCTTAGGCTCCATATTATTGAAGACAGGGGGCATTGGAACAAAGCATGAGAAATTGATTCAGCCTTCAACATGCATCTTGGACAAGTGGCAGGAGTGGATGCGAACCGGCTGTGAACTTGTTGCAACACCGGAAGCTTTTCATGAAGACTTTTCCATAGAAAAATCTTAATTTTATGTGGTAATTTCAACTCCCAAATGCTATTCCAGACTCTGTTGTGTATGTTCTGGGACCTCAATGAAGTAGGAGAATGAAAGAATCCATAAGCAATTTTGTATCCTGACCCAACTTCATATATACCAGATTTTGTCCAGCACCAATTAACTTCATCCTCCTCCTCTGTTGGTTTGATTGAAAAAATTTTATTGCATATATCAACTGAAAAAATCGACTCAATCAGATTTTTATTCCAACTTCTATCAGGATTTAGTAACGCACTAACGTAATACACTTGCATATTTGGCGGGATTGTGAGTGCATTTTGAGGGACATTAAGGGGCATTGGTGGTGGGAGCCAAGGGTCATGGAAGATGCAAACATTAGTGCCAGAGCTTATTTTCCATAACAAGCCTTTCTCGATCACCTTGCGCCCTTCAAGAACACTTCTCCAACCCCACGACGGTACGCTTTCTATCTCTGCATGTAGGAAATCTGTATATCTGAAATATTTAGCTTTGAGCATTCTTGATATAGTAGAATTAGGGTATTTCATTAGACGCCAACATTGCTTGCCCAATAAAGCCAAATTTTGCGCCCTTAGATCCTTGATCCCCAGCCCTCCATCTTTCTTTGGTCTCGTCATTGTGTCCCATTTAATCCAAACCATTCTTTGTTCTGCGCCTTTTTGACCCCACTAAAATTGCGAGAGCATACTATGAATCTCAGTCAACAGCGTGTCTGGGAGCTTGAAACAAGAGAGTGTATAAATAGGAATCGCCTCCCCCACCGCTCTCAATAGCGTGTGCCTGCCACCTGATGACAATATACTTCTTTTCCAACCCATAATCCTCTTCTGAACTTTATCCTTGATAGTTCCAAAGGTTGCTTTCTTTGATTTTTGAACTATAGATGGCAGTCCCAGGTATTTGTCTTGTGCTCCGATATGTTCAATATTTAGTGTCTGAGCAACTGCTAGTCTTGTGTTCTGAGGAGTGTTGTGACTGAAAAAGATAGCCGACTTATTCAAATTGACTTTTTGCCCACTAAAACCCTCATAGGTCTCTAGCAATTCTAGAATGCTTTGGCTTGTATTAGGTGCGCTCTTGCAAAAAAGAATTGAATCATCAGCAAACAAAAGGTGATTAATTGTTTGGCATCTCCGATTAACTTGAACTCCTTGAATTAATCTGTTTTGCTCTGCCTTGTGTAGTAAGAAGGAAAGTCCTTCTGCACAAAAAAGAAAGAGATATGGAGATAGGGGGTCACCCTGTCGGATGCCCCTATTTGGCCTAAAATAGCCAAATGGTTGACCTTCCACAATAATAGAGTAAGAAACAGTCGTTACCAATTCCTTAGTCCAGTTAATCCATTTAGCATCAAACCCCAGCTTATCCATAATATACCATAAAAAATGCTATTCAACCCTATCATAAGCCTTGGTCATGTCTAGTTTAATAGCCATCTCATGCTCTGCCCCACTTCTCTTATTTTTCAAATAGTGCATACATTCGTGGGCAATTAGAATATTATCTGAAATAAGTCTTCCTTTGAGAAACGTACTCTGATTTAGACTTATAATTTTATTCATAATACCTTGTAATCGGTGCACCATAACTTTAGAAATGGGTAGAAATGGTAATTTATATAAAAAAAATTAGCCTAAATTGTTTCTTGGTTCTTTATTAAAAAAAAATAAAGAATAGGATTGATAAAAAAAATTTAGTTAATAGTCCAACGAGAATAAATAAATGCAGAAACTAAAACTTTTTAAACTTTATGTAAACTTAAGTTTAAGATGTAAAATTATATATGCGTTTAAAAAAAACAAAAAATTGAAGTGTGTTTAAAGTGATCGTTTATCTTTTTCCTTTCGAGCTGGAGGGTTATATTCATCATTTTATGAGAAGCTATTGATATGGATTTTGCAAATTAATTTTCGCAAAATTATCAACAAGTGTACTGGATCGCATCAAGTAATACCACGGTGAGTGTGTTATTGTTTCCACGAGAATTAAGGAATTAAGCAAGTAAGTAATGATTGATTAAGTATTCTAATTAGACAATTCACAATTTGATGATGAACAATTGATAATAGAAACATGTAATTTAAATTATTTGAGCAATAAGTAAATGAAAGCAATAAATGACCTGAAAGTAAATAACATAAATATAAATTGCTGAAAATTAAAATTACAAGAATGTAAAGAAAGCAACGTAAATGAACATTAAATTAAGGCAATTTTAAAGTAAGGAAAGAAGAGAATAATGGGAGAAACATTTGGGCACAGAGATATTAAGTTCTCTAGATCAAATAGTTTTTATCTCAACTTCAATCATACAATCATTAATCTCTTGACAAATCATAAGTGATTAAATTCCAGTTCTTTGATAATTAAATCTCTCTTGACTTGATCAATTGCTAATTCCTTGATCAAATTGCTCATGAGAAGAGATAAAGTATGTTCTCTTATTTAAAACCACACAATTTTATGAATCTATGTGTGGTTGGTTAAATGTCATGTTATCAATCCAAATCCAGAATCACAAGAATTTGAGAGAAAGAGCTTCAACCTTAGTTTCATGAGTCTACTTTTCTAAGTGATCATAAAATTCAATTTAGATTCAAACTCTTTTATAAAAGATTTGAATCCTTGGAATGAAGAAGAAATACTCTTTCTAAAGAAGCAAATGAAAGATGAATTGAAAATGAAGAGTAAATCTCATTTGATCCATTAAATTCAATAGAGCTCTTTTCTCCAATGAAAAGGAAATTAGCTACTCATGCCTTACAAAATGTGAATGAAGTAAGAATGAAAATAGAAAGTAGAAGAAGTGGAAGAAGTTTTTCCTTTTTTTGATGAGGCTTTCTCATCCTCTATTTATAACCTATTCTAAATAACAAATTCAAATAAAATTCAAATTACAGGCAAATGTAATTTCTAATTAACTATCACCATGAGGCTTGCTTGTGAGTGGGTCTTTGAACTTTGATTGATTGTGAATTGTAACTTGGATGAAGGTTGGAGGCTGCAAGGAAAGCTGGCATGTGGTTCAAGTGCTACTTGATTGGCACGCTTATTTTAAAGAAGAATTACTTCTTGGAGTTGTGGCCCAGTGCGCCACTCTCCCACACTCCAGTCTACACGCCAGCACCAAAATGGTGCCCCTGGGAGTGCAAATTTGAAGTCGAGTAGAATTCCCATGTTGGCTACACGCTGCTGGACACGCCATCCTTGCAACGCTAAAAGATGGGGTCGTTCGTTGCCCCAAACTGAATGTCCACTATAAAGTATTATATATCGTTGGAAAGCTCTGAAAGCCATCTTTCTAACGCTGCTGAAAGCGCATCATTTGGACCTATATAGCTTAAGTTATGCTCTTTTGAAGATAAAGATGTTACCCTGATGTATTTGCAGGTTTGAAGGCATGTGAAATCCCACTCTGACCACACGCTACTCCACACGCTGGATTTGCAATGCTGAAAGATGGGCCTGTTCGTGACCCCAAATTAAATGACCGCTATAAAGTATTATATATCGTTAGAAAACTCTGGAAGTCAGCTTTCTAACGACGCTAAAAGCGCATCATTTAAACCTTTATAGCTCAAGTTATCTTTGTTTGAGTGAGAAGAGGTAAGTTTGGCGTGTACCCAGGGACACGCTTCTTGTTAGGCTAAGTGTCCTCTGGGATTGTGGCCCAACGTGCCACTTTCCAAACACGCCACTTCACATGCCAAGTTTGAGAGGAATTAGAGCACGAAGGCGTGTGGCTAGAGACACGCCACTTCACACGCCAATTTTGAAGAAGAATTGGAAGCTCTCTGGAGTTGTGGCCCAGCGTGCCACTTCTCCCGTACTTCAGTTCACACGCCGAGATTGAGGGGTTTGGAGGTTCGAAGGCGTGTAGTGTTCGCACTTCCCTTCACATGCCATTTCACACTTGAGTTGTAATTGGTGATTGGAGATTCTTTACTTCCTTGGCTCAGTGTGCCATTTTTTCAAATTCCACACTTCAACCTACATGCCACACTTTTTTTGCTTGTTTGTTTGTTTTTTTTTTTAAGTTTGAGGTCCTCAAAGTAATGTTCCTAATAAATTTTTAAATTTTTTATTACCGAATATCAATCAAGATTTATTAACTTCTTATAAAAAATAACTAAAAAAATAAAGCTAAAGATGCTTATGTATCAACTACAAGACAAAAAAAATTTACTTGCAACTTGATCGTATGAAAAATATTGAATTATAAGAAAGTACTATGAAAATGACTAATGAACTACCTTCTTTCTTTCACGGAGAACTCTTCTCTCTAAAATAGGGTCTTTAGAACTACAGGTTCTGCAATTATACGTTTCATCTTTCTCATCTTTACATCAATTTCTGTATACCTTCTTTCTTTTAATTCTGCAATACTAGACATGAACCATAAAAAGGAACAATCTGTTGAAGGCAAAGTTATCTACATCAATCTAGAGGACGACGAGAGCTTTATTGAAGAAAATTTGAATATGGTGGCGAAGATTCTCTCAGACAAAGAAGTTAGTTTCAAGACTTGCAAAGCAGCACTTTTGAGAATCTGGAGGAATCCAGAAGGAGTAGCGTGTAAGACTCAAAATTTTCGAAAAGATATTATTATGAGTTAATTTCAATTTATTTAGTTATTAAAGACGTTACTTTTAGAAATTATTTTATTAAAAATAATTAAATCAAGTTTTGATAATTAAATGAGAAGTTTTACTTAGTTTTATAATTATTGAATAATTTTTTATATTTAAATTATAAATCTTAATAGTTTTAAAAGAATAAGAATTTTATACTATTTAATTTAAATAATTGAGATTTTAGAATTTAATACTTTAATTTTATAAACAAAGAAAATAAATTATATTATCTCTAATTTTAAAATACTTGATTGGAAGTCAATTAGCAAATTGATAATTAAATAGTACTTTAAAACAATTTTAAGGGATTAAATTAGATATTTAATTAACACTCTATACCCCTAATTTTATTAAAATTACCTAAGCTATCCAAACACTAACCCCTCACTGCCACTCACACTCACCGTCTCACCACCATTCACCCTTTTTCCCACTGCCATTTCCTTCCTAACAACACAATCTCAGCAACTTTGACAAAAAATCCCAAAAGAAAGAAAGAGATAAAAGAAAGAGAGGGAGGAACGAAGAAACAGAAGGGAGAAAAAAGAAGGGAGAGAGCGGGGTTGCGACGGGGAGAAGAGAAGAGAAAAAGGAGACGCGTCGGCGCTGCTGGGCCTCGCCGCCGCCGTCGCGTCGTCATCGGGTCTTGGAGGGAGACCATGACGTTGAGTCGTCGCTGATGATTCGCCCACGAGCTACTGTGGGAGAAGCAGAACAATGAAGAGAGGGAGATGCATGAGGATGAGGAGGTCGCGACCAATCTCGTCGCCATCAGTGTCGTGGGTTTCCGCCGCCATTCTGTCTGTCAAGCTACTGTGAAGGGAGCCACCACCGTGGATATGAGGAGGAAAGGAGGAGGAGCGGTGTCTTCGCGATGGGCTTTAGAGGAGGGAAAGGCATGCAGCAGGGGAGAAAGAGATTTGCTCCTACTGCCATCGAACTACACCGCCGCTGTCCCCGCCATTCGAGTTGTCACCGGTGAAAGCAGCTGCTACTGGAACTCGCCGGAACTGCTTGGGGTTACTGCCACTCCTCCTGGTTATGTTTGAATCGTGTTGCCACATCTCTGGATGTCGAGAACAGCATCATGGCCGTCGGGACCACCGCTTGAGCCGCTGCTTTTCGATTCAATGTTTCTTCTTAATTATGGTAAGAGTTTTCGTTCATGAAACCCCTTTAGTCATTGTTCTGTTATCTTAGCTGAGGTTTTGCACATTATTTGTTATATGATTGAGTTTCAATTATTACATATTGTGATTAGAGTTACCGTGGTTGCTGCAAAAGTTGTATGGAGCTATGGTTATGGCTGCCGCTGTTGCGGGCCAGGAGAAAAATGAGTTTGTGATGCGTTTTAGAGTTTTTTAGTTTTGACTATTTGAGGTAAGGGTTTTTCTTAAAATCTATTTTATATTATAGAATTGTTATAAATAGATATGGATGTGAAAAATGTATTCCTGTGATTATGTTTGTCTTATGGATGTGATTGTTCACTGAATTTGAATTACTGATTGCTTAGGTGGTGTGCGGTTGTGGATAAGAAATTGATAATAAAACTGAATCAGCATTGAAAATGATTTGATTTTGAAAGCGGTTTGATTTTGAATTAGTTTGATTTTTGGAAATGATTTGATATTTAATGCTAGTTGGGAACGGGTTGGAAAATGTGGTTTTGATGGGACCCGTAAGGGTGGCATAGTCCGAATTTTAAAGGAGATGCTGCCCAGATTTTTATAAAAATTGGAGACTTCGTTTAAAATGGTTATTTAGAAATATTTAGATTTTTAAGGATTTTATAATTTGATTTTTGCAGTTATTAAGAAAAGGGTTACGTTTTGAAGTTTGATTTATTTAAAAAATAATGAATTATGTTTTGAATCTGTATTATTGAAGAAAGTAATAAGAGGTATGATGAGAATGAGTATGAGAATGAAGATTGATTTTTTAGTATTATTTTTGAATAATTGAATGATAATGAGAATGAATGTGAAAATGAAATTGAATTTGATTGAGATACCTGGGCAGTAGCAAGGATTGTGGTTCGTCCCGCTTGCTCCAGGTCAGTGATTATGACGCCTGGGTAGTAGCAGGCTAGCAGCAGTAGTAGATTATTCCACTTGCTCCAGGTTGAGTTTTTAAACACCCGCCTGGGTAGTAGTGGTAGTAGTGGTTCTTCCACTCGCTCTGGGTTAAGCGGGTAGTAGCAAGGGGGTTGTAGCTCAAACCCACTTGTTCTACGATGGGTGTTTTAGTCCAAGGTTAGCTACCAGGACATGTCGAGTTGGCTATATAATCGACAAATAATATTATCAGCCGTAGGACAGGCATGCATCATATGCATTTACATGTTTTGTTTGAGTTTGAATTTGTTTTGGACTGCCTAATTGCTAAAATGTTATTAGCTACTATCTAAGCTATTTGCTGTAACTATTATCTATACCTGTGTTTTTCTTGTCTGTTTTGCCTGTGTTTGTTCCTGATGTGGTACTTTTGAGACTGAGTATTAGTAAATGAATTGATGCCTTTGATGATAATGTGATTGATTATGTTTGGGCCGAACGCCGAGGTTGATTATGTTTGGGCCGGGGGTCGAGGTTTGATTATATTATATTGCACAGGAGGCCGTGACTTGATTTTGTTCTGGGTCGGAGGGGCTGTATTTGATTATATTATGGCGTATTATTGAATTTTGGAATTTTTTTATAATTTAAAGAAAAGAACTTTGAATTTGGATAAGTAAACGTCGGGTTTTTTTCAAAATATTCATAAGATAACGATAATCACTGAGCTTGAAAACAGTTTTTTTATTAAATATCTTCTTATAAAAAATTCTAAAAATCTATGGTGAGACCATGTGGTTAGGTTCTCACCCCCTACAGCTTTATTGTTTCAGTAAACGGAGGAAGAAATTTATGAAGAGTTTTATTGCATTTTGCTTTTACAATGTTTTAGTTTAGATATTATTCTTTCCTCGCCATTAACATTATAATTTTGTAAGAGGGATAGGAGTTGTATGATTTGTATGTATATAATATGTATAAGTTACTTGAGTAATAAGTTATGTATATTGGTATATGCTTGTTTGTTTTTAAGATAAAGTAATTTTTTCGGTTTTTCAAAGGAAACAGTGGTACAATTTCGAGTCAAAGGCTCCTATTATATTATTAAGTATACGAAGTCATCATAATACCTTTTACTATCAAAGTGGCGTAGCCGGAAGCGTGACATTCTGATAGTAAGGGTGTTACATAGCGATCTCGGATGTGGGCAGAAACAAAGTGCTTATCAGCTTCAGGGATACTAGGAAAGGTATCCAGATACGCAAGGGAGGACCTTGGAGCATTAGAAAAAATCTTGTTAACCTGCAGATATAGAATGGAAGATAGTCAGTGTACGATGTGGACCACAAATATATGGAATTATGGGTACAAATACATGGGCTTCCACTTAATTACATAACAAGGAAAACAGCTGAGATTATTGGTAAGAAAATAGGAGTCGTGATGGAAACAAAAAATCCGAGATTGAACAACATACTACGGAGAACTTTTTTGAGGGTGAAGGTAACATTGAACATCACTAAACCTTTACCTACTGGCTTCTGGCTAGCAACAAAAAATCATCAAACTCTTTGGGTTGATTTCAAATATGAAAGGATTCAAGACAGCTACTGTCTAAACTGTGGAATCCTATGTCATAGTAAGAAGGAATGCAAAAATTCAATGGCTATGGCAAGCTGGGACCCGACGAAACCAAGGTATGGACCAGGAATGGGGGTTATTAGAGCCAAGGCAATTTCAGCCATAAAGATAGCGGCACGGACAAGAGAGTAGGATGAGGGATTGAGAGAACTCTTGAAGCTAACTCAGAGCAACAAAAGGTGAGAGGTAGGGAGAGCCAGGGATCAATAGAGCAGGTCGAAGAGGTTTTAGTAAGTTTATTGAACAAGTGTGTTATTTCAGAAGAAAAAGATTTAAGAATGGGTGAGAAGTCAGCCGACTTTATAAATAAAATGAGAAAAGGAAAGGATAAGCTTCAAGAGATAGAAGAGGAAATTAGGACTTCCAGACCCAATGTCATTTTCTCTTTGGATCAAGCGATTTCTGGACCATGCAATTTTCAGAATGATAAAGAGGGGCAAGCGGACCATATACAAGTCATGGAGAATAAGGAGGCCCAATCTTTTGTTATGAAAACAACGCTGAATGAGTTACAGCTAGATGAGCTGAAGGAAACTAAGGATCAAACAAAAAATCAGCAAGTAGAGGAAGGTGGCAGGGAGAATGACAGGTGTCTAACAATCAGAGAAGAGTTGGAAAAGCTTTTTGGCAAGAAGGAGACCTAAAAAAATCAACATTTCAACAAGGAATTGATGAAGCAAGCAAGGAAGGAGACAGAAATCATAAGGCATAATGTAGGCCAGCTGTGAAGTTATAGGAAAAAACAAAAAATGAAAAGAATTATTACTGCAGGTGGTAGAACCATGATTCAAAGAATGGAGAATGGGAATGAGTATTACGTCAAATTAGCTGAGGATCAACAAGAAATGGAAGATGATAACGTTGCAATGCCACAACAGAGGAATGAATATCAGTGGGCTTTAGAGCTGGCTTATAACATCAGGATGAATCTGAACCTCAAAAGAAAAAAAAGATACAAGCAACAAGGTTGTTTATGAAGATAAAATGAAGGAAGCAGAAGCACTTTGTATGCAAGAACCAGGGATGAAGTCCAAAAATGAAGCTGAAACAATCATGGTTGAGGAAGCGGGCCTTGACATGTCCCACTAACAGCCATAATTGTCGTCAGCTAGAACTGTTAAGGGATTGCGGCCCCCTCGATAGTGTCTGAATAACTGAATTGAAAAGTGTCTGTAAATCTTTCAGGCCATCCCTTTTGTTCCTTATGGAGACCAAAGCTAGTAATCTAAGTTGTGTTAAAATTAGGAGAAAGTTAAGTTTTGATAACATATTTTGTGTGGAATCCCAGGGGCTGTCTGGGGGACTATGTTTATTTTGGAAGAGTAATATAAATATTCATGTTTATTCCAGGTGTGAAAACTTTATTAGAACTAAAATCAGCAGTGGCAATTATAAGGATTGGGAAGCAACTTTTGTTTTTGGCCACCCATATCACAAGAGAAGAAAGGAGTCATGGAAGGAGTTAACTTGTGCAAATAACAACTTGAAATAGCCAAAAATATTTATTGGGGACTTTAATAATGTTATTACACAAGAGGAGAAAGTAGGACTGCACCCGAAACTGACGAGTTAGATTGAAACTTTTAGAAATTTTGTAGATGAGAATGCACTCATGGACTTGGAACTACAAGGGATGAAATACACGTGGTTTAGTAATCCAAGGAATGGTTTCGTTACTAAAGAGAGGATAGATAGAGTACTTGTCAATTAGGAATGGAGAAGAGTTTTCCAACATGCCACGCTTTCAGCCTTACCAGCTATAAGCTCGGATCATACTCCTCTAGTTCTCAATCTTAAACCAAGAAGAAAAAGGAGTAGAAGTTTTAAATTTGAGGCCTATTGGCCTGACCATACCGACTGTGATACTGTTATAAGGAGAGGATGGAGTAGTACCTATAATAGTGGAGTTGATCATTGGACGAATTTGAATCGAAAGATGCAAAACTGTAAGAAGGAGTTGATCAAATAGAGTAGGGTAAACTTTAAGAGGGCAGATGAAATAGAAAAACTAAAGTACAGCCTCAAACAAGCGCAGAAAGGAGACTATACAAAGACACAACAAAAGGAGATCATTAGACTAAAAATGAAGATTACTAGACTATGAAGACAAGAGGAAAAGTATTGGGGGCAAAGGTCGAGGGTGAAATGGTTGAAATTTGCAGATAAGAATACTTCTTTCTTTCATGCCTCTACCATCCAAAGAAGGGATAGGAATAGGATAGAGAGATTAAATGATTCTAGAGGATAATGGGTGTGTGGGAAAAGCGATATTCTTAAGATGGCAGCGGATCATTTTCAAAGTCTTTTTAAGGCTTCAAAGAATTTAAATATGACTGAATGCAGAAGTAATATTCCTATTAGAGTGACTGCAGAGATGAATGGGGAGCTCATGAAGGAGGTTACTGATCAGAAAATCAAAGAGGCTATCTTCAGCCTTGGAAATCTCAAAGCACCAGGACCAGATGGATTAAATGGTCTCTTCTATTAGAAACACTAGACAATTGTTGGAAAAGAGGTTTGTGAAGTTGTTAAGAACTTTTTTCATGAAGGGAATTTACCACGCAACATTGGGAAAACCTTTTTAGTCTTGGTTCCTAAGACTAATTTTCCAGAAACTCTTAATCAGCTCAGACCAATTAGCTATTGCAACTTTATTTACAAGACTATTTCAAGGATGATGGTTATTAGGCTTAGAAGAATTATAGATAAGATTATATCACCCATCCAAAGTGCTTTTGTGGGGAGACGCCTGATCCAAGATAAGATGGAAATAGTGCAGAAATTGTTCTATGCGTTAAATAAAAAAGGGATGCTTCCAGGAATTTAGCCATTAAGATTGACATGAATAAAACTTATGATAGGTTGGAACGGTCATTCCTAAAAGCAACTTTAAAGGCTTTTGGGTTCAACCGGCGTTGGGTTAAGATGATGATAAAGTGTGTGACACAAATTAGTTATAAGATTAAGATTAATGGACTTTTGTCGAGGAACATTGTGTCCCAGAGGGGACTTAGGCAGGGGGATCCCCTATCGCCGTACCTCTTTATCTTAGCGGCTGAGGTCTTCACCATCCTTATGGACAAGGCTAGAGAATAGGGCAAAATTTATGGAGTTAAAATTGCCCCTACTGCACCAGCTATCTTATATCTCCTCTTTGGATGATTGTATAATTTTCTCAAAAGATAGTGAAGAGGAAGTTTATCAGCTCATAACTATTTTGAATATGTACAAAGAAGCCTCAGGCAGAGAATCAATATCGACAAGTCTGGGATCACGTTTGGAAACCAAATTTCAATTAGGAATAGAGTAGAAATAGAAGAGATATTTGGATTATCAGTGTGGGATAGACTAGGTAAGTATCTTGGGCTTCCGGCTCATTGGGGAAGATCAAAGAATAGAGCTCTGAGTTAGATTGAGGAGAGAGTGTTAGCTAAGCTAGAAGGTTAGAAAGAAAAACTCCTTAATCAATCTGGGAAGGAGGTCCTTATCAAATCGATAGTTCAAGCGATACCTGCCTATACTATGAACGTGGTTTTCTTTCCTAGAGGTTTTTGTCAACGGCTTAGTAAAAGAGTTGCCAAATTTTGGTGGGTGTCCTCGGGTAAGGAAAGAGGTATCCATTGGAGGAGTTGGGACAAGTTATGTGCGAGTAAAAAGGATAGAGGAATTGGTTTTAAGAATTTTTACAATCAAAATATAGCACACTTGGTAAAATAGGCATAGAGAACTTTTGAAAATCCTAAAGCGGTATGGGTTCAAGTACTAAAGGCTTTGTTACTTTCAAATGAGGACTTTAAAGAAGCTAAGGTAGGTAGGACAACATCTTGGATTTGGAAAAGTATTGTACATGGCAAGAATTTTCTTTTGAGATATGGAGAAGATGGCTGATAGGGAATGGAGAGAAAGTGAGAATCCTGGAAGATAGGTGGATAATGAACATGGACAAGAGTCCTCATATTAGAAATAACGATATCAAGTTTGTAAAGGAGCTGATTAGTGAAGGAGAGGGGTGGAATATGAATGAGCTAAGGAAGCATTTTTATGGAGCTTCAGTAGAAAAAATCATTAGAAACCCAGTGAGTATTATTAGAAGGGAGGATAAGTTCATCTGGCTTTTCAGATCTGATGGCAAATACACTATCAAGACGGGATATCATGTTGTTAGAAAAGAAAGGAGCATTGATAATAGAAATAACCCATCAACCAGTGAAGACTTAAAGAACTTATGGCTAGAGATTTGGAAATTAAAAGTACCTCAGAAAATCAGAAACTTTTTATGGCGAGCTTCGCATAACATAATACCAGTTTTTGGAAATCTTTATAATAAAAAAATAACTAACACCCCTATATGTGCAATTTGTTTGCAGGAACCAGAGACCACTGAGCTTGCATTGCTGCTCTGCCTATGAACAAAGTAGGCGTGGTTTGGAGCCCAAATTCAATGCTGCCATACAGCCCTAATGGTTTCTTCTTTTGGGAAATGGATGCGAGATCTTCTAGAAAAAATGAAGTTGAATACTGGGGCAAATTATGATCAATGTAGCAGTAAGGTTGGCTTTCTAGTTTGGGAGATGTGGAAAGCGAGAAATCAAGCAGTACATCAGAAGACTAAACCTAATCCAATAACAGTGATACACAAAGATAAACTAATGGAAATAGAGTTTGCAGAAATGGCTGAATAACCAACAAAGACTTCTATTAATGAAAGAAGAGCATGCAGCAGGGTTACCTGGAGACCGCCTCTGGCAGGATGGGTTGAATGCAATATTGATGTAGCGTTTGTTGAAGCGCACTCTGCGGAAGCTACAGCAGCGGTATTTAAAGACCACACTGAAAATCTTCTCTCAAGATTGAATTCCACAATAGCTGCCAGTTTGCCATTAGTTGCAGAAGCGGTAGTGGTTAGGGCAGCATTAAATATGGCGAAAAATTTTGAACTGCAGAAAATTATCATAGAATCAGATAGTCTGATACTCATCTAAGCACTAAAATCACAGGCGTTTATTGCAGAAATTCAAGTTATCCTAGAAGACATACTAGATATAGCAAGAAGCATTCCAAATTGTGGATTCACCTGGGTGGCTAGAGAAGAAAATTTTTTAGCGCATGAAGTGGCAAAGCTCACAGTACAGGATTCTCTCAACCAGAATTGGCTCATGCATAAGCCATCAACCATCAGAAATATTTTGCGAAAGGATAATTTTATGGTATTAAGAATAGCGAACAGATCATGACTGATAGAAATGGGAGTTAATTAGGTGCAAGGTAATTGAAATTAGGAGGGTTTGTACCATCTTTATGGCTTCACTGTCATAGATGAGGAAGGGGATCAACAGTGGCTCCTCTGGCGTGGAGCCACAATGACACTGGAGGTTGCATTAATGTTGCACCTCTCCACTTGTTAACTTGACCTCTGATACTTTTCTGCCCTGCGTTGCCAGAAATTGCGCTACGATTCTTATCCAGAGGGATTATAGGGGGTTGCAGCTTACCCCATCTCACAGCAACACAGCGGCGGACAATGGCAGATTGTCGTTGTTGTCGTCAACAACTCTATCTTCTTAGCGATCAAGTTCTTTACGGCTGACAAGGTTGGATGATTGAGGTGCAATTGGAGGAGGTTTTTCCCCAATTCTCCCTTTTTGCATGTGTAAATAGCATCCTTTACTATTACTTTGCTTGTTTTGGTCTGCGGTCTGGGAAAGAGAGAAAAGAAAGGAAATGGTAATGGGTTGGCTTGGGTTGGGTCAGGTTCATCTTGTGGGCCTAGACCCTGTCCAAAAAAAAAAAGAAAGTACTATGGCAGACGTGATAATTTTCCAATAGTTTTATTATTTTCTCAAATTTGGTCAATCTATCCATCTGTAAAGTTGCATCGCATGGTATAATTTTATTGCTTAATTAAACTATTTTATCAAAAACTTATTTTTCTTTTTTCACTTGGCATCCACCTTCCTAATTGACATTGTGGACCATTCAAGTGCATGGCAAAGCCAACAAAAAGGGGATAAATCTCGCTCCCTCTTTTCTATGGGTTAATAGTCAAATTCGTCCTTGAAAAATCACTCATTCTTTAAATTAGTCCTCAAAAAATTTTTTTAATCATATTAGTCCTTGAAAGATAAAACGTAAATCAAATTGGTCCTTCTATTTGTTAGATGATGACGTGGTAGGTTAATGCCACGTGTCACAAGATGATTGATTGACGTGTCAAGTCAGTGATACTTAGTATGTCACGTGTCATTTGACATATAAAAAAGTTATTTATAATTGAAGGATTACCATGTGTTTATAACACGCAGCGGAAGAAAAGAAAGTAATCATAAAGATCTATTTTATGCTTAAACTTTATTCCAATAATAAATATATAGTAGATCAGATCTAAATACCTGAGTACGCTAGTAAAAATCTTTTTCTCCTTCGATGGTACGAAGGCGCTATGCATATCCACACTGAGACCAACTTTTGCTGTCAACTCCTTGACCAATGGACATCTGATCTAAATTGAGAAACCTCTTGCAACTCTTTACACGCCATAAAATTCTTCTCCAAGAATCAGGCTCACATATGTTTATGTGTGTAGAGGTAAAGGAATAAAACCCTTGTTATTCTCTTCTCATCTGTAATTCCTCTACTCTTGGCATACATATATATAGTATGAGATTTGTTACTGATTTTAAATTTGATTCTTAATTAAAATTTAAATCATATATTGAAATTCCAAATCTGGATCTTTCAAATTTTATGAATCATATCATAACAATTTAAAACATAATCGATTTGGATCTCATCCAAAATTATAATTCAAATTCAGAAATAGAATAACTAATTATTCTCAAATCTCATTTAATATTCTCAATTATCATATTATTATTATATTCTTGGTGCTAGCAAAGAATACAATAATATTCCATTTGAATTATTTATTTGATCAAATCAAAATAATAATTAAATAATTCTACAGCAAAGATTAGAACCCTCGTTAGTGTGTAACCCCATAGGTTTAATACTAAGCGGGTAGTAAATTAGTCATACTAAATTTACTAATCAAGGTTAGCGTCTAGCAACACTCCTCAACGACCCGATAGTATTAATTAATATATTTTTACTAAGAACCTTAGAAGAACAAAATATAATTCCTTCCATCTTTCCAACTCTTGGTTAACCCTTAGAATATGATTTAATTGTCAACCTCTAACATGTTACCATTATTATAATGAACTGTGAATGACTTAAGAAACTCTTTTCTTCATTCATTCAATCCCCTGGCCAAGGTTTTATTCATCTCAGTCATTATAATCATAGAGTTCAAACTCTTTACCGAGAGTTGACGGATTTCTTATTGACTAATCATTAATTCTACAAGTATTTAAATCATACCCAATATCCATTCAACTAGCACCCTAGGGTATTAGGTGTCCGGAATCAAAGTATAATAAATACATTGTTAATTACTATGACAGTCGCATGTCAAACGAAACTCTATTACTATGTTCATCTTGAGAATATCCTATTGACAAATATGCGGTAATTATAACCATTAGAAATTCTCAAAGTGAGTCAGTTCAATTGTCATATCTCTATATGCACCATCTATATATATAATTTAATAAATGAGATCTATTAATCTTCATCTAATGAAGACCATTATATATATATATATATATTGATCTTTCTGGATTATTAATGTCCTTTTTAATAATCCTATGACCAAGAATAATTTAGATTAAATTATAAAAGATTTATCTCTCAATATTATGATCAGTATCACAATGATAAATCTCTAAATTTAATCAAGAACCTTATTATATTAACATTTTAATATAATAATAATAACAAATTATTTGACACATAATTGATTAGATTGTGGTCATACTACTTATTTCCAACAATAATCAAAATAGTCCCCGAAAGTTCAGACGTAAGTCATTTTCATCCCTAAAATTTTAAAAATTAATTAAATTAGTTCTTATATATTTTTTATTTTTTTATAATATTAAATTTGAAATATTTTTTGATAGTACTAATTTTAATATTATTTTTTAGATCTTAATAAACAAAATTCTCTTTACATAAAATAATAAAAATAATTAAATTATTATAAAGTTATTTTGTCATTTGTATTTTGAAATTTTATATTTTTAAACTATAATTTTTTATAGTAAATTTTTTTATTTAAACGAGTTTATCAAATTATTGTTGATTATATATTTAAAAATTTAATATTTTAAATCTCACTAAATAATATAGTAGTTATTTTAAAATTTAAATCTTTAAAATTTTTTAAAATTATAATTTTTATTATTGTTTAATTTATATGGTAAAACTCAATAATTGAAAAACCAATTAGTGGATCACTTGTTAAATCTTACTATTTTAATATAGTTTTTTTTTTAAAATAACTATATTTATTTAGTAAGATCTAAAAGGATAAAATATTTAAAATAACTACTATATTTATTTAGTAAAATCCAAAATATTAAAATTAGTTATAAACTAAGAGTTTTAATATTTTGGATTTCACTAATATAGTAGTTATTTTAAATGTTTTGAGCTTTTAGATCTCATTGAATAAATATAGTAGTTATTTAAAAAAATTATATTAAAATATTAAGATTCAACAAGTAATCCCACAAATTGGTTTTTCAATTATCGAGTTGACGAGTTCTACCATTTAAATTACACAATAATAAAAGTTATCATTTTAAAAAATTTTAAAAATTTAAATTTTAAAATAACTACTATATTATTTAGTGAGATTTAAAATATTAAATTTTTTAATATATAATCAACAATAATTTGATAAATTCGTTTAAATAAATAAATTTTACTATAAAAAATTATAATTTAAAAATGTAAAATTTTAAAATACAAATGACAAAATAATTTTATAATAATTTAATTATTTTTATTATTTTATGTAAAGGGAATATTGTTTATTAAGGTCTAAAAGATAATATTAAAATTAGTACTATGAAAAAAGATTTCAAATTTAATATTGTGAAGAAAAAATAAAAAAATTTATATAAGGACTAATTTGATTAATTTTTAAAATTTTAGGACTTTTAGGAATTGATTATAAATAACTTTTTATATGTCAAGTGACATGTGGTGTGTTAGGTGTCACTGACCTAACACGTCGACCAATCATCTTATGACACGTGATATTAACCTACCACATCATCATCTAACGAAAAGACTTATTTGACTTACATTTTATTTTTTAGTGACTAATATGATTAAAAAAATTTTGAAGACTAATTTAAAAAATAGATAATCTCTTAAGAACGAATTTCACTATTAACCCTATTAAGTACCAACGGAAAGTATGATTTATTGTTTTTATTTAAAAAACATTCGTATTTGTACAGTTGAACGAAACATACCCAACTTTTTGACAACTAACAAGGGTGTAAGAATCTCCAAACGCTCCATGCCAAAGGGGTGGCCGTCACTCCATCGTGTATTATGATTTATGACTCATTCATTCTTAACTTTTCGCTAATTACGTACTTTGATGAACTTGCAGCATGTATATCAAATATCTTTCTGTTCTTTGCTGATATTTAATTACGACTATGATGAGTTCCAAGTCTCGGATTTATTCATATATTATATATAAGGGAATTGGTTTTTTTTTTTTTTTTTTATATATATACACCAAAGATATGAGACTCAAATCCGCAATATTTTAATTGAGTATGGAGAGACTATACCATTTAAGTTATTACTCATTGGCATAAGAGAATTGGTGTTATCATTAAATTTTAGTTGGTGCTAATATTATGGAATAGAATAATACCAATATTTCTCCTCTCGATTCTTCCAACAAAGTTTGTAACTTTGTATACACACTCCTTTCCGTCACCTAATTTAAAATCTTGCGTCCAAATTTTTATTTTATCAACAGTATATTATATTTATGGTCATTAAATCAAATTGTATATCAATAATTTCTTGTGATAAAAAAAAAATCAAATAATATCAAATAAGTATTCAATTCACATCCCTTAAGTTTGATAATTGTTTTCACCTTTCAGACTAAGATCCAGTTTGGAGAAACAGTTTAATTAAGTTCTTTTTGAAAAAATAACTTAAATAATAAATGATTATATTAAAAATAGCTTATAAATAAGTTATTTTGTGTTTAGATTTTTAGCTTTAAAAGTGCTTATTTTATAGAAATATGATAAAAAGTAGGAGTATTATGAGAGAAATCATTTTTTTAACTTCTATATAAGCTTCTAAATAGCTTCTTAAAAAGCCGTAATTTGATTTTAAAAATTGTACCAGACATTAATATTACTATTTTTCATAAGTCAAAAATAAAAAAAAAAGTTACTTTTGAAGTTCCAAACGGACCCTAATTATTATAAAGAATACCAACTTTAAATTTTGTAAAGTTTCTCTAAAACCAATAAAAAGAAAAAGATTTCTCACAATAAAAGTAAACATTTTCCCAAATGTGTGGAAACAATGACACCAAGTTTAAGTTTTGAAGAGTTCCTAAATCACAGAAAAACAAAAAAGAAAAAGAAAAAGAGAACGTTGTATGTGGCTCCACTTTGTGAGTGTGACATTCTTAGCGAGCGGATGATCCATGCCAAATAGTAATTGGATGTCAAATATCAATGTATTAGGTCCATTCGTAGAATATCTTATTGTCAAATTAGCTCTCCTCAAAATAAAGAAATTTTAAAAATTAGTGGCCAACAATTTTTATTTATATTAACTAGTAATTTTAATTAACATATACATTCTACTGATATATTTAAGTTTACATAATAATTAACCTTTTATTTTATAGTTTTATAAATCTTTCCCCCGTTATTATTGTGGTATGAGAATTTTGTCTAGAAGGTGTATTAATTAGTTGCGTGGAGAAGCAATTTAAATATGTTGCAGTTTGGCAGAAGCAATAATGATTAATGAAGGTTCAGCACGTGAAGGTGGTGAAGGTGAAAGTGGTGTTAGAGAGAACAATTTTTCCACGTAGTTCCTCCATAGCCACAGACACAGTTACTGGATCCTAACCGAACCGTTTCAATTAAGAGAACTCTTCTTCCATCCCTTTCTGCTTATTTATTACTTGCTAGTTCCCTCAGGTATAAATATGCTTCCCTTTCATTCATTCAAAGCTGCTTCCTTTATTTGCTTTTCTTTTGACTTATGTGCTGGATCTTCCAGAAGCTTCCTCGTTGTTCTTTTCATATGTAATGTAAGTTATTCAAACACTGTATGCTCCCTCTCACAACGATTCCGTTGTGTTCCTAAAAGACATAATTTAAAAAGTACAACTGAGTCGGGTAGTAGTTATTGTTAGTTACTGACTTACTGGTGCTGGTGCAAATAAACCGACTTGAGCCTCAGCAATCACCATTATTTTGTGGTAGGCTACTCAGTGAACTCGTGTAGCACGAGTCACTCCAAGACAAAACGAAGTTCTTGTGGATCACAGCTGGGGAAGGAAGCAAAGTTTGGGGGACCACTGTTTTTGTTTTCCCCTCTTTGGTTTTTACTTTTTAGTACTTTAGGATCTCGGTTTTTGGAAAATCCAGGTGTTTTGAAGTTTGTTAAAAAATGCCTTTTGTTTGGTTGAACAAAAAGGTGCTTTGTTTCACGTGTTGATCAAATAATGGTTTTGCTGTTTAAGTTGATTTTCCATTCCTAAAAAGTTGTTGGTTCTGTCGTGCAAGACTCTTTGGTAATCATTATTATTATTCCTATACCTTTTTTTCTATTTCCAATTCGGATTTCTTACTACTTTTCCCCCCACTTTAACCATGATCTCTGATTTCTCTGCATATATTTAAGAATCCCTTTAAATTGTTGATCAGAATATTTATTATTGCTATAAATTTGCAGCACTTTTGAGCCGTTTATGTCATAGTAGGATTAATTAGTGCAATAAATAACTATGATTATTTGTTCTGTGGTCCTAGGTTGATGAGAATCAAACATATTATAACATAGTAGAGAGGAAAGGACTCATTAGTTCTAAGTTTCTTCAGATTTTGCATAGAACATGTCATCCGCAACAACTGCACCATGGATCACTTCTCTCTCGTGTGCATCTCCAACCTCAGGAGACACTCTACCTCAATGGCTGAGATTCATTTTCCTGTCTCCATGTCCTCAGAGAGCTATGCTATCTGCCATTGATGTCTTACTCTTGCTCATTCTCTTTGTGTTTGCCGTGATCAAGCTCTATTCTAGGTTCACCTCCAATGGCTCCTCCTCCACCAATGGACTCAACAAGCCACTTATCAGAAATAATAACAGACCCTTTGTCTCAGTAACCATATGGTTTAAGCTAACTTTAGCTGCAACTTCTGTTCTGGCCTTATTGTACACCATTGCTTGTGTTCTGGTATTTACCAGTTCAACTGAGATTCCATGGAAGCAAGTTGATGGAATGTTTTGGTTAGTCCAGGCCATAACACAATTAATACTTGCAGTGTTAATCATCCATGAGAAAAGATTCCAAGCTGTAACTCATCCTCTTACACTTCGATTTTATTGGATTGTGTATTTTATTATTACTTGCTTGTTTGTGGCTTCTGGGATTATACGTTTGGTCTCTGTGGATGTGGATGGAACCAAAGAGTTCATCTTCAAGGTGGATGACATAGCTTCTTTCATATCCCTGCCTCTGTCGCTGTTTCTTCTCTTTGTCGCAGTCAAAGGGTCCACTGGCATTATGTCCAATGAGGAAATACAACCACTTATTGATGAGGAAACTAAGCTATATGATGATACTCTGGAAAAATCTAGAGTCACTGAATTTGCTTCGGCTTCTATAGTATCCAAGGCATTTTGGATTTGGATAAACCCCTTGTTGAGTAAAGGGTACAAGTCCCCATTGAAGATTGATGAGATTCCAACCCTTTCACCTGAGCATAGAGCTGAGAGGATGTCTGTTATCTTTGAATCAAAATGGCCAAAATCAAATGAAAGGACGAAGCATCCGGTTCGAGTCACATTGATCCGGTGCTTCTGGAGGGAATTGGCCTTCACCGCATTCCTTGCTGTTGTTAGGGTCTGTGTCATGTTTGTGGGTCCAATTCTCATACAAAGCTTTGTTGATTTCACTTCAGGGAAGAGAAGTTCTGTTTATGAAGGGTACTACCTAGTGTTGATCCTCCTTGTTGCTAAGTTTGTGGAAGTTTTAACCACTCATCATTTCAACTTCAATTCTCAGAAGCTTGGGATGCTTATCCGATGCACACTCATCACTTCTCTGTACAAGAAGGGCCTCAAGCTTTCTTGCTCCTCAAGGCAAGATCATGGTGTTGGGACTATTGTGAATTACATGGCTGTTGATGCTCAACAACTCTCTGATATGATGCTTCAGTTGCATTCCGTGTGGGTGACTCCGCTTCAAGTCACTGTTGCCTTGTTTCTACTTTATAATGCTTTGGGTGCCTCTGTAGTTACAGCCTTACTTGGTCTTCTTGGTGTTCTTGCATTTGTTGTGGTTGGCACAAAGAGAAACAACCGTTTTCAATTCAATGTGATGAAGAATCGCGACTCGAGAATGAAAGCAATGAATGAGATGCTTAACTACATGCGTGTGATCAAGTTCCAGGCTTGGGAGGAGCATTTCAATGGGAGAATCATGGGGTTCCGTGAGTCAGAGTTTGAGTGGTTGTCCAAGTTCATGTTCTCGATTTGTGGCAACATTGTTGTGATGTGGAGCACACCATTGCTGATATCAACTCTGACATTTGGCACAGCTATTTTGCTTGGAGTTCGCCTCGACGCAGCCACAGTTTTCACCACAACAACAATATTTAAGATCTTGCAGGAACCAATTAGGACGTTTCCACAGTCCATGATATCTCTTTCACAAGCAATGATATCACTGGGAAGGCTAGACAGATACATGTTGAGCAGGGAATTGTCGAATGATTCGGTCGAAAGAGAGGAAGGCTGCAGTGGACACACTGCTGTTGAGGTCTGTGATGGGACCTTCAGCTGGGATGATGACAGCCTACAGCATGACTTGAAGGATATCAATTTGGAGATCAGAAAAGGGGATCTTACAGCAATTGTTGGGACTGTAGGGTCTGGAAAGTCATCTCTCTTGGCATCAATTCTTGGTGAAATGCGCAAAGTTTCTGGAAAGGTATGATTTCTAGTTGAGGGTTGAGAAATTTGTAGGCATTTTCTATTATCTTATGTTTTTTTTTTTCATTATCTGATCTATGTAGCCAACCTCACATGTGTCAAATTGTAATGCTATGTTGGTGTTGCAGGTTCGGGTTTGTGGAAGTACTGCTTATGTTGCACAGACATCTTGGATTCAGAATGGGACCATTGAGGAAAACATTCTCTTTGGTATGCCAATGAACAGACAAAAGTACAATGAAGTCATCAGGGTTTGTTGCTTGGAGAAAGATTTGGAAATGATGGAGTTTGGGGATCAGACTGAGATTGGAGAGCGTGGCATCAACCTCAGTGGTGGACAGAAGCAGCGCATACAACTCGCCAGGGCTGTGTACCAAGACTGTGATATCTATCTTCTTGATGATGTCTTTAGTGCTGTTGATGCTCACACTGGTTCTGAAATATTTAAGGTAGTTATTTAGTAATGTTTTTGTTGTATTGAAATATTCTTTGTTAATTAAGATTTTATCTTAATCCCACTTCAATGGTTGTCTTTTATTCAGGAATGTGTGAGGGGGGCTTTAAAAGGCAAGACTGTAGTCCTTGTAACACACCAAGTAGATTTTCTACATAATGTGGATCTTATATTGGTGAGTCTCTTCTTTGCATCCATTAATGTTCCATTGCATCTGTTTTGAATCTTGATTTGACTTCGAGAGTGATCCAAATGCTTGTTAAAGGTCATGAAAGATGGAATGATAGTCCAAGCAGGAAAGTATGATGATATACTTGATTCTGGACTGGATTTCAAAGCTTTGGTTGTTGCACACGAAACCTCCATGGAAATAGTAGAGCAAGGCTCAACTACTGTCGGCGAAAGCCTGAATAGTCCATCGAAATCTCCAACACCTTCTGGTCACAGAGGAGCCAATGGTGAGAGCAATTCTCTTGATCAGCCAAAGTCTGGCAATGAAAGTTCTAAACTGATAAAAGAAGAGGAAAGGGAAACAGGCAAAGTTAGCTTGCATATGTACAAACTCTACTGCACTGAGGCTTTTGGGTGGTGGGGCATTACAGGAATATTGATTCTTTCTTTGCTATGGCAAGCATCTTTGATGGCAAGTGATTATTGGCTAGCATATGAAACATCAGAAGAACGTGCTCAAGTGTTCAACCCTTCTCTGTTTATTTCCATCTATGCAATCATCTCTCTTGTTTCAGTTTTTTTGGTAGTTATAAGATCCTACTCATACACATTCATGGGGCTAAAGACGGCACAACTTTTCTTCACTCAAATTCTTCACAGCATCCTTCATGCACCCATGTCTTTCTTTGACACTACACCATCAGGAAGAATTCTTAGTAGGGTAAGAACTTCAGCACCAAATTACATAGGTTATTTATCTTAAATTGTTAAGCAAGCACATGCTTATAAGTTATGGTAACAATTTTAATTTCTTTTTGTTCAACTTCTGCAGGCATCCACTGATCAGACCAATGTTGATGTTCTTCTTCCCTTGTTTCTTGGAATTGTCATTGCCATGTACATTACAGTGCTCAGCATCTTCATCATCACCTGTCAAAATTCATGGCCAACAGCATTCTTGTTGATTCCTCTTGTTTGGTTGAACATATGGTACCGGGTATGAATATAATTACCTTGTTTTGTTGGCTTACATTGCATTGACTAACATGCATATCTTGTTAACATTTTCCATTTTTTTTTCTGGGGCCTTACAGGGTTATTTTCTTGCTTCATCTCGCGAGTTAACTCGACTGGATCAAATTACCAAAGCACCTGTTATTCATCACTTCTCGGAAAGCATTTCAGGGGTCATGACAGTCCGAGCATTCAGAAAGCAGAAGAGATTCACCGAAGAGAATGTTAAAAGGGTGAATGCTAATTTAAGAATGGATTTCCACAACTATAGTTCCAATGAGTGGTTGGGATTCCGCTTAGAATTGCTTGGAAGCTTGGTTTTCTGCATTTCAGCCATGTTCATGATCCTCTTACCAAGCAATATCATAAAGCCAGGTAAGCCAAAACCTCTTAAAGTTCATTTTGCCTTTTGGTGACCCTTGACATAAAAACTAACTGCATTTTTCTGTTTCATGTAGAAAATGTTGGTTTATCTCTTTCTTATGGTTTGTCATTGAATGCTGTCTTGTTCTGGGCTGTGTACATGAGCTGCTTCATTGAGAACAAAATGGTATCTGTTGAGAGGATAAAACAGTTTACAAATATTCCATCAGAACCGGCATGGATTATTAAGGATCGTTTGCCTCCTTCAAATTGGCCAGGTCAAGGCAATGTTGATATTAAAGACTTGCAGGTAACAAACAAGAATTTTAGCCAAATTGATTAATATATCCTATGATGAAATGAAATATGTTGCATTCTAGTTTTCTTCCCTATGCATTGATCAACACTGATTGTACTTTGTTGTGATGACTGAACTTTTGGAAAACAGGTCCGGTATCGTCCGAACACTCCTCTAGTTCTCAAGGGCATTACTTTAAGCATTTATGGAGGAGAAAAGATTGGTGTTGTAGGCCGCACTGGAAGTGGAAAATCAACTCTGATTCAAGTTTTCTTCAGGCTGGTGGAACCTTCAGGAGGCAAAATAATTATTGATGGCATTGACATATCAGTGTTGGGGCTTCATGATCTTAGATCTCGCTTTGGTATCATCCCTCAGGAGCCTGTCCTTTTCGAAGGAACTGTCAGAAGCAATATTGATCCAACTGGACAGTACACAGATGAAGATATATGGAAGGTAAAACACACACCATTATGTCTGGTTTGGTTCTATCCTTATGTGGCCTAAAATTCATGTTAAACTAAGTTTCTATATTGTTGTAGAGTTTGGAAAGGTGTCAACTAAAAGAGGCAGTGTCTGCTAAGCCTGAAAAGCTTGACTCTTTAGGTACATTTTGCTTGAACTGCTTGAAATTCATCATTTTACATTTGTACTAATGGGAATAATGCTCTTGTTCTTGACCTATCAGTGGTAGATAATGGAGAGAATTGGAGTGTGGGGCAGAGGCAGTTGCTTTGTTTGGGGCGAGTTATGCTTAAGCAAAGCCGGCTCTTGTTTATGGACGAAGCAACGGCTTCTGTTGATTCGCAAACTGATGGTGTGATTCAGAAGATCATAAGAGAGGACTTTGCAGCATGTACCATCATCAGCATTGCTCACAGAATACCTACAGTCATGGACTGTGATAGAGTTTTAGTTGTAGATGCAGGTATCAAAATATGCACTCTCTTTGATTCCTTCATCTTGGACCTTTATGTTAATGTACTATAGTCTTAATGTTGTTCATGTTATGCTTGTGATAGGGAGAGCAAAAGAATTTGATAAGCCTTCAAACTTGCTTCAAAGGCCATCTCTGTTTGGAGCATTGGTTCACGAGTATGCTAGCCGTTCCACAGGACTATAAGAAAACCACCTCTCATATATATGTTTGGCCTCAAAATAAAAAAGTATGGATAATTCTTTTGGTTGAACATGGGAAGAACCATGTGAAGGAAATGGGTAATTCTTTTTTGCCACAGAAAATTGGCAAAAGGCATGTGGAGATTTATTCAATATTTTGCAAAATTGTATCAGGTAGTAATAGGTGGCATATTCTGATGACTAGTACCATTGATGATGTTGAATGGAACTTTCAATTTATTAATATGACGACTCCACAATAAAACCGATTGTTATCATGTTATGTTCATTTAGCAAGCATACCTCTTGCTTTAAATACTTCTAAAAATTGAGAAAATGTGCATTTTGATGTAACTAAATACAATGGAATCCAGGCACAAAAATACTACTAATCTTTTTCAGGCAAATGACACCATATTGAAGCATACTCATCTAGCAAATTTGCTTATTTCTTTTTCGCTAATCATGTGCCTTCAATCATATGTAATGAGAGGATCACAGCACACAATAAATGTTTTGATTTTTTGTTGATTAAAAAAATTAATTTTCTAATTAGACTTAAAATTTAATTTTCATGTACCATGTTTGTGGAATGGAGTTTTTATACATATATTCAATCATGGATTATCATATCACAAAAAAAAAATTACTTAAAAAATTATCTAAACAAGTGAAATTAGATTATGATTAGATGGTCGTGTATTGGAATATTAAAATTAAACTCTTATATTCAAAAAAAGAAAAGAAAAATTAAAGAGATATTAGTTTCCAAATTAGATGACAAGAAAAATATGAACCATTTATTGATGCTAAATAATGCTATAGCGTGGAACTTCTGAGCGAACGACACCGTTTTGATATCTGAAAATCAAAATGGAATTTTGATACACGTGTGCCCTAAACCCCTCACATCGCGATAAACCCTTGCCTTGCACCTTCCTCCGTAAGCTGCACCCAAATTTGTGGTTCTTCATCAAATCTAGTTCACACTTCACTGACGGAGAAAAAGAGAGAGGATGGGAAGGTCGCGAAGAAAGTACAAGCAATCTCGTACGAAGGTTAGAATAGGGTTGCCGAAGAAGAAACCGCGGGTTTTCAAGCCGGCGTTTTCCGTTCCATCGAAGCTGGCAGAGTCAGTGGCAGACCTCGACCCCACCTGGGACGACCAGGGAACTGTAACTCAGAACTACAAGTCCTTCGGTGTCGTCTCCAACCCTAATTTGCTCAGCACCGAATATCGCACTCCCCAACTCGTCGACACCGAGTCGCTTCAGGATCCACCTCCCCCCGGCGACGACTACTCCGCCCTTGACGATTCCGGCAGTGACCTCGAAGAAGACGGTAACTCACTCCCTTTCTATCTTTGAATTTTCTTCTGATTTTTTAGCTCTGATGTGCTTTAATTAATTGGCTTCCTTCTCTAATAAATTATGAAATGTTAATTAGTTTAGCTAGTTCTTGTAATTGAGCCTTGAACCCTTGATTGATAGTTTTGTTCCAATAATACCCAGGGCATTTATATTAGTCTAAATTTCTTTTATCAAGGTACATGTAACACGTATTTTAATTTTCACTTAGGAAGATGGGTCTTTTTTATATATCTTTTTGGTTCATGTAGATTTGAAGTCAGCTCTAGGAAAGAAGAGGAGAGATGGTAGGGGTGCTCTTCCTCAACCTTTGACTGCGATTCAGCGCGTTCATATCAGCCGGCTGGTTGATAAATATGGAGATGATTACAAGGTTTGATATTGCTTTGTATTTTCAGGACTCTCAAATTATGAGATTAATGCTTAAATTACATGTTTGTGGTTACAAAAAATTGTGAGATGGGTGCTTATATGTGTGTCATCTTTTTTGCAGAGTATGCTCATGGATATAAAGCTAAACCCCATGCAGCATTCAGTTGCAACTTTAGAGAAGCTATGCAAGAGGTATCATATGCATAAAAACAAGAATCCCCTTATTTTGAGCAAGTGAAATATGCCATACTGAAGGTTGTAATTTTGATCTATGGATGTTGGTAATTTTGCGACACTGAGGATGTATTTTTCATCTTTTACATTACATGTACTTACTGACACACTTCGAAACGAAACAAGTTTGATCATTAGGAAATCCTGTTACTGCTTGCAAATTTATTCATGGTATATGGGTGTAAAAGTTGCTTTAAAACGAGTTTGATCATTGAGACCTTATGTGAACTATTAAATTCTTCACTAATGATATCTAATGACTCGACATGAAAGGCTGCTGTTATTGTTTGATGTTAAATATCACCTTGTTCTGTCTCTCGTCCTATCATCGAGTGTGAACAAAAGAGAAAAGGATTATGCGCGAAGGAAAGCAAAATTTATGTTTTGGTGCATGTCCCTTTCTTTGCTTCCCTCATATTCATATACAGAGTTTTCAAGGTAGCATTCATGTAATTGCCCGTGAATCACGGAAATTGATTATGCACGAAACTATTTACGAAGACTGGTTATTATCTTATCCAATATCCAGTTAGGCTACAGCTTCTTATACAATTTACGGACAGAAAAGAAACAAAGAGAAAAAGGGAATCGGCTTCTATCTCATAACTGAATTCCCGTTTTTTTGCTTGAAAATTTATGTCACAAGGAAACACCCCTTTCTTATTAGTGATACTGACAAAGAACCCCTTCTTGAGAAGTAACACCAGCTTACAAGCGGTTTTAACAAACACGATACAGAATGTTATACACAAACCATATATCAACAAATGTGTATTCACATTTAAGCTTTGACCGCAGAAACTGAGATGGCTTCTTGACTCGTTTTGCTTAGACACCTACGAATAACCTGCATTGCGATTCCCAGTGTTCCTTTATCTGTTTAAGCCTCTCTACCCTTTCTGATTGAGCCCTTTCCTCCCAGTATTTCTGGCAGCTGTACAAGTATTTCAAACATTAGCTTATTAATAGAGTTACAAAGGATACACTGTAAGCACTCCTCCAAAATTTAAACTTTAATAATGGAACAAATAGGATCATACTTTCGGCCCAACAGTATATTTAGTTCTTCCAAGCGCACAGCTTCTTCATACACTCCACTCTGCAATATGAAAAGAAATCTTAGCATAAGCTCTATTGTCAGTGTAACAGACATCTAATCTATTATCCAAAAAAGTGGTTGACTTAGTTGCTCACGATATCAAAAGCCATAGAAACCTTGACAAGAAAGAACAATGAAACTCAATTCATCAGATAAAAAAAATGCTTTTCCGCCTAAAGGCAAATGAAGCATGGAATAACATCCTTATCATGTGTGTTTGATATTACAATGTGTTTCATAGTCCATTAAATCATGGTTGAGTATCCATTGCACCTCTTAAACATAAGTTTTGGATGCAATAATCAGAACGGACACTCGGTTTTACATTTCATTCCAAGCAAAGGAGTTGCAGGAGAGCTTGCAAATTGCAATACAAATATGATATCTGATAAGGGGGTTACCTCTCGGCACAAAGGACATTTTTTCTTAGAATCGGATGCCTTAATTCCATCAACAATAGATACTGATGCAGCAGAGCAAGCACAAATATAGCAGAATATGTGGCCACAGGTTAGAGAAACTGGATCAAACACTGTGTCCTGTCATTGAGGAACAAGAGGGGATCAATATTGTTGATGTACTCCAAATATTCAGAAGATAAAATTGAAAGTTAAATTCTTTAGAGCTATAGATTCAAAAATTATTAGATACTATTAGGGGTCTGTTTACTTCTTATTTTCAATGATAGTACTTTTCGTTTCCAGGCTAAAAGGTTTTTTTATTTTCATTCTTTTCTAGTTTTCTTCACAAAGTTCTAAAAACAGAAAACAGTATGAAATCATACAGAAAACAGTTTATGAATTCTGAGGTAGTATCTTCTACATTTTGGTGAAAGCTAAAGTTTTTCCTTCGGTTTAAAATCCTGACCCAATCTCTAACTTGACTAGATCTATTTGCATGACTGCATCCAAGCAATAGTAATCTATAAATAAATAACTACAGTGGGACTGCAATCTGAATGAAGATACTCCGTATGTGAATAAAACACACAAATTTAGTTCCAATACACCCAACAAATAATAATGAGTTAACTTACCAGGCATATAGAACAAGTCAAGTCTATATCAATTTTGATGGAATCAAGTAGCTCACAAGTGAGTGCTGGTTTTCCATCCTTAAATGAGAGAGAACATCCATCAAAGAAAGCATGTGCCTTCCTAGACTGGACCTTAGTTTCCCTCAGATTGATGTGGAAGGCCATAAGCTCACAAAGCCAAGGACTTTGCAGAATTTCCTTGTGCATACTCTGGACCTGTGACTTGAACATTTGTCCTTGCCTGGAATAATGAACCTGCATGCAGTGACAAATACAATTGAATTAAATAAGTAATAATCATATACAAATTAAAGAATTAATTAACACGCCTCATAATAATTTTTCACCTGAATTGTCCAAACTCCAAACATAACAAGCAAAAAGGGCAATACCTTATCATATTTCTTCAGTATTTTTCTGATTGCAACAGCGTTTATGAGTGCATAAGTAACAAGGTCTTTTCCTTCTTGAATGAGAGCGTTGTGGCTCCCTTGTGATTTGCCTTTGAACCAGAAGAAGTACTTTCTGAAACCAGAAGCGAGGTGCAGGTCCAGCAATTTCTGAGCCCGCTGGTTGAAGCAGCCTACTATGGCTGACATTTCAGTGAGAAGCGAAGGGAAGAAGGTTCCATCGCACACTGAATGAAAAACATTCACAGCACAATTAATTCATAATCACAACTAAAGCTCAACATGCAATCAATTTGGTGTATGGAAAACAAAGAATAGGTCATGCATGTGATTGAATTGAAGGCAAAAGTTAAGGGGAAAAAAAAGAGAGAGATTTTGAATAGAAAAGTGACCTGGGCATTGATCTGGGCAGGTGTTGAGTGGAAGAGAAGAAGATGATCGAGATGATGATGATGTTGAGTGTCGTCGGGAGCAGCGCTTCAACATCTTCTTGAGCTTCTTGAAGCCAACAACAGGAAGCTTCTTCTCCTGGCCTTGCATGTACTCCTGGTATCTCTTGCAGAACTTCATGATCTCTTCTTCTTCTTCTTCTTCGTCCTTTCTGCAAACATGTATTGTGCATGCCTTGTCTTGGTGTGCGTGGGTTCGGCTTCTTATATGAGAAAGTGAAGGTGAAAGCGCAACAAAAGCATCTGAATTGAGATATCAGATTTGAGTGTGTTGGCAATGGCAGCGATTTGGAGTGGTTAACGTGTACAAATCATAAACTCAGAAAGTGACACTTTGCTTTTGCTCCTTCTCTCTCTCTCTCTCTCTCTCTCTCTCTCTCTATATATATATATATATATATATATATATATATATACACAAAAAGTCAGCTTGTATTTATCTTTGTTTCCCCCTTAAATTCACAGATTGAGGGAATTACTTACTCACCACTCCTTCCAAAATAATAATAATGATGTTCCTTTAAAAAAATTACTACTTGATATTAGAATATTATTTAAATTTAAATTTTAATTAGTACAAATTACCTATACAATACTTTCTTAATCATGTCAGTTTTGACTTTTGACGAAGTCGTAGTGCATAAGTGATTTCCTCACCCATAAATAGGATTTTTTTATTTTAATAAATAAATTAATTATAATAATTACTGAAATAAATAATTTAAAAAATATTTATCGAAATAAATACTTCTCTTATATCTTGTTTACAATAATTTTGCACGTATTTCGTTTATCAAATAAGTACGTGTATTTTTTCATTTTTTTGTATATCTCGTTTATAGTAATGAAAAAATTTTAAATTAAATTGTAGATCGAATTAGATTGGTTTAAATTTAAAAAATAAAAAATTCAAGTTCTATGAATAAGTGGGAAGCGTGAAGTTGATGGATAAATAAAATAGAGAAAAGTGGGGAGATAACCGTTTTAATTGTTTGTTAGTAAGATAAATAAAACAGAGAAAGGATGGAGATAAGCCTCAATGTAGTCCCTGAAGTTGCACTCGAGCCTCATAGTAGTCCCTGAACTTAAAAGTTTCTCAGAGTCATCCCCGAACTTGCACTCCGGGACTCAAAATGGTCCTTCCGGCAATTTCAGCACACGTGGCGCAACCGGAAAGCTTAGCTGGCAGCGTTGGTGACATGTGGGACTCACAACGGCTAGCTGGTGTGGTAGAGTAAACTCTTCCGACTCAATTTGGTCCCTCAGGTGAAGTTAAAATCCTAATCCCCTTTTTTGAAGGCCATATTGTTCACTCTGCTGTCTCCTCATCGGTGCTGTGTTCTTCTGTTCCCCCTCTCTGAAGCCCGAAGGTTATGGCTAGCACGAGTAATGCAGCTGGGAGCTCGAACAACCCACGATCGTTTGGAAGCATCATGAGGAGAATGAACAGAAACAGAGAAGCTCGTTTGCCAGAATGGTATGCCTGCGGGTCGAGACCGGTGCTGCGGTGGTTAGGGACGGATTCTAATCCAGGGAGACCGTTCCTGGGTTGCCCAAACTACAATGTAAGTATTATTGTTGTTGATTGCTGTATTTATGGATATAAATTTTGCTGATTGAATTTTCTTTGATGTACAGACTGTGGGTAAGAAATGGTGTGAATTGTTTATGTGGGTTGATAAAGTTTTGAAAGATGCCATGCCATGTGACGATAGAACAAGACATTCAGTTGATGATGAAGAATGGAAGATGAAGATGGCTTGGAAATTTGGTAAATTAGAAGCTGAAATTAGGGTTCTAAAAATGGAGGGAATTTTGATGTTTGTGTTCATGCTGCTGATTGTAATTGGTGTTCTTGTATTAAAGCTGGATAGACAGCAGAGTCAACTGTATCTAGCAAAAAACAAATGACATGCATGTTATATGCATTCCTTGTTCATATACTTGTTCCTATCCTTTTGTTTGAAAGAAATGGAAATTAAAGTGTTTGATTATATGCATACTTTTGTTCCTGGACTTCTTTTCAATGAAATAGAAATGGACATGATTTGAACTACTCTTAAGTTTGTAACAGAGGATACGATATAAACAAAAGGCTGAGAAAACTCAATTCAATAAAGTCATAATTCATAATTCATACTGGTAATGTTTGACTAAAAAAAGACACAATATAGAGCCAAAACACTAAGTATATCAAAGTTGTTGACATATTGATCTGATAAAATTCAAATTCTAAAATTCCCAACACTGGGACAATGTTTTAGGCATTGTAAACAACATCAGCAAAATAGATAAAAAAAAACAGCCTGTTTTTCCTAAACATAATCATCTTAATCTTTATTTTTTGTGTCTGGGTGCCTTGAATTCAGGGTTGGACACAAACTTCATGAAATTTGCAAGCTTTGTAGCAGTTCCCTGTGTTGCACCTTGCATAGGGCCACTTGTTCAAATACTCCCAAGTTTCCTTATTAACCCTTTCAATCTTTTTGATGATATCAAGGAAGCCATCTTGGCTAGTACACCTTGCACAATCCCAAAGTAGCCCTCTAAGCTGGAGATCCTTCCATTGCTTATTGAAGTTCTTCCACAGATGCCAAACACAGAATCTGTGATGGACATCTGGAAAAACCTCCTTAACTGCATTTATAAGGCCCTGTTTCAGATACCAAAGAAGGGGTCAGATAGTTATTTTCGGGTAATAAAACTGTCCCTACAGTTATATAAGTGACATCAAACTAGTCCCTAGACTTATGTAAGTGACATCAAACTAGTCCCTACACAGTACTGTTACAGAACATTATGCAGAACAGGATAAATGAGTAACAATAGATTGACAGAACATTATGCAGCATATAATCAGTCCAGGATTAATTCTGCATATATAGACAGCAGCCCAATGTATTAACATCATATAATCAGTCCAGAATTAATTCAGCATATATAATCAACAATATGTGCCTTAAATCAAACTGGCAAATAAATCACAAGGACAGGCACCAAACTTCACTCTCCGTGTAGTTCCCCACAAAATCCAAGACCAAGACCCTTTTTTTTTTCTTTTGCAACTAAGAAAAATATATATATACAACTACAACTTACTACCAACAAAAAAAGGCACACAGAAATAAAGAAAATCTGTCAAATTTGGAGCTAAAGTAATCACTAACTAGAGAGATTAAAAATAATAAAATAATATACAACATTGAAGGTGGAGATGAAACAAGAAAAACCATCTAGAAATAGTAATGGTAAATAGTAGTTAATGAAAGCTCATTAAATGACATCTGTTATCTTCTTCATATCATAGCATTGATTCAGTCCTAATCTTCTTCTACCATTTTCATCATCACTCTCACTCTCTCCTTTTCATTACTTGACAGTTGGCAACAAAAACACCACTCCCTTGCTTTTCTACTTCTCCTTCTCCCTCTAATATTTCACTGTGCTATATTATCACTATATTCAAATTAACAATATAAGTTAAGTCTTCTATTATTTGTGGTTTTTTTTTTTCAAAATTTTTATTAGAAAAAGTTATTGTGGACCGGGGTATTGAATAGAGTGCCTAACTTTGTTAGTTGTTAACTGTTAAATTATATGATATTTCACCTTTATTTTGATCATGTTGCTAATGATTTGTGTCATGTGAATATAAGAAAGTGTGAAATCAAGAACATTATTTTGGTGTAACTAAGGATAGTAGTTCTCTAGACACTAACTTCAATCTTGGTGGATCAAACCATTCAAATTTACATACCCTTTCCCACAACTAATCCACTAGTCCAGATCAAATTCATCAAACAATTTGACTATTCCAATAGCTAAGTTAACTTCATTAGCAATTGCAAAACTTATTACTTTATATTACTCTAACTTATGTATGCAAGAATCCTTTATGATCACACACTCAGTTTAACTAAACAGCATTACACATTACATTTAGTTTAACTAAACCAACCCAATACAAAGAAAGGCAATTAGGTAAATCAGTCAAATTCAGAATCCATTATCAGAGTTACAAAAAATTTTAACTCCCAAAAGATCTTTACTTCTACTGTGATCATGCAAACTCTGTTTAACAAATTCATTGATCAGAGTCATTGTCCTGAAACACATTAACAATTTGGAAACTCCTCCACTAAGAGCAGTAAACTCTAACACATAAAGAACACGTTTTCATATTATCAAAACACAAGAAACACTCCTACTCTACAATTTTCTTTGCCAAACCACTACAAAAGTCAGTAGTGATCAAACCCTAGCATAGAGAACAGAACAGAGGCGTTCATACCCACCAATTACAGTAAAAAAAAACGGCCTGAACTTTTGTGAATATTAGATTAACAAAAATATCAAAAAACAGAGAAACCACTTTTTTTTTTTCATTTTTGGCTTACCTCTTTCAGAGAAACCAGACTTCCCATGATTTTTTTTTTTCATTTTTGGCAAACGAGCTTCTCTATTTCTGTTCATTCTCCTCATGATGCTTCCAAATGATCGTGGATTGTTCGAGCTCCCAGCTGCATTGCTCGTGCTAGCCATAACCTTCGGGTTTCAGAGAGGGAGAACAGAAGAACACAGCACCGATGAGGAGACAGCAGAGTGAACAATGTGGCCTTCAAAAAAGGGGATTAGGGTTTTAACTTCACCTGAGGGACCAAATTGAGTCAAAAGAGTTTACTCTGCCACATCAGCTAGCCGTTGTGAGTCCCATGTGTCACCAACGCTGCCAGCTAAGCTTTCCGGTTGCGCCACGTGTGCTGAAATTGCCGGAAGGACCACTTTGAGTCCCGGAGTGCAAGTTCGGGGATGACTCTGAGGAACTTTTAAGTTCAGGGACTACTATGAGGCTCGAGTGCAACTTCAAGGACTACATTGAGACTTATCTCGAAAGGATGAGAGATAACCGTTTGTTAATTGTTAAGAAAAGTTTATGGGAATAAATAAAATAGAGAAAAAATAGGAGATAACTGTTTACCAATTATTAAGATCAATTGTTAGGAGAGGTTGAAGGAATAAATAAAATAGAGAATAACCGTTTCAATCCTCTTCTCATTTTTTCTGTTTTATTTATCGTGTATCAACTTCATGCTTCCTATCTTTTAAATATATTCCTATACAGCAAACAAAATTTAAAATATAATTATATTTCAAATTTTTATGTACTCTTATATAACAAACAAAATTTGAAATATATATAATTTGAATTTAAAAATTAATTAATACTCAAAATAGTACATAAAAAATTTAAAAATTTTGTCCATTAGAAACAATAGTATTAACAGTGGGTAGTTAAAAAAAAATAATAGTATTAATAGTGGACAGTTTAATGGTATCTGCTTTCATGTAAACGTGTTTATTTTAAATGTACAGTCCATCTTTCCTAATTTCACCTAACGTGTTTATTTTAAATACACAATCCATCTTTTTAATTATTTGAAACATTTTATTTTTAAAAGTTTTATCCAATTTATATTATTAATATTTTTTATTATTTTTTAAAATTTTATTTAATTATTTATAAATGCATATATATCGTTTACACTGTAAATAAAATAATATGTATCTCGTTTACATATAAACAAAATACATGCAAAATTATCTCGTTAATAGTGTAAACGAAATGAAATATGAGTGGAGTATTTATTTCAGTAAATATATTTTAAATTATTTATTTCAATAATTTTTATAATTTATTTATTTATTAAAATAAAAAATCCGCCACATATATATATATATATATATATATATATATATATATATATATATATATATATATATATATCTTTTTCTGATTTATAAGATAAATCTTTTTTTTTAAATCTCAATAATTAATTACTTTGGTAAAACTAAATTATATATTTAAATATTAATAGTTAAATTAGTCTCTAAAAGATAAGACATTCTTTAAATTTATCCCTAAAATTTTTTTCAATCAAATTGGTGTTTCAAATATTATGAATTAATCATATTTGACTAATTAGCAATTTTCTTTAAAAATTGATATTATAAAATGTTAATTGATAACATATATAATATCTGATATGTCTAATTAGATATTGACCAAATATATTTTTGAAAATTTATTAATTTAGTCATTTTTCTCAATTACAAAAATTTTATTCCTAATATGACCTAGTAACTAAATTGATAGATTTTTGTAAACATATTTAATCGACGTCTAATTGAACATGTTATGTATCATTTATACTATCAGTTAATATTTCACATTATTAATCGTTGACAAAAATTGTTAGTGGAGTAACTAAATGACAAATATGATTAATTCGTAATCTTTGAAGGACCAATTTAATTAAAAAAATCTTTCAGGAACGAATTTAAAAAATACCTTCTTTTTTAGAAACTAATTTAACTATTAATTCATATCTAAACTATGCATAAAAACTACCATTTAAGATTTAAAATTACATTTGCAAACAGCCAGTCAAATTTTAAAATAGAAAAGAATAAGAGAGATTCTGACAAGAATTAAAGGAGAGAGATAATTTTATTGAAAAAAATTTTAAGAAGAAAAGATACAATTACTAATTTTTTGATTGTCAATTACATTTTCATTAAAATTAGTAGTATCAAAAAATATTTTAAATTTAATATTATCAAAAAAAAAATATATAAGAACTAATTTGATTAATTTTTAAAATTTCAGGGATGAAAATGACTTATGTCTGAACTTTTAAGGACTATTTTAATTATAAATAACTTTTTTACATGTCAAGTGCCACGTTGCATGCCACGTGTCACTGATCTGACACGTGTCACTGACCTGACACGTGGCATGTCAGGTATCACTGACGTCAACCAATCATCTTGTGACATGTGACATTAGCCCCCACGTCATCATCCAACTGATGGAAGGACTAACGTGACCAATCGTGTATCTTTCGAGGACGATTTCGATTAACTTTATCTTTCGAGAACCAAAATGAAGATCGGGGTATCTTTTAGGGACGATTTTAGCTATTTACTCTGTAGTAATGGCACAAAAATAACGTGTGCGCGTAAATATAAATGATTTGTATATAGATTTATATTAAAAAATGAGTTGTATATATAAAGAAGAGGAATGCTAGGGGCCACCAATTTTAGTGTTTTGTAGCCATCAATTAATCATCAATAGTATTTTTAATGGTGTAAAATTATATCTAATAGTAGGAGATCACTCACTTTTGTTTTGATAATTAAGTGCTGACCAAAAAACACAAAAATTATTGCCCCTAAATTTTTCCTATAAAAAATAATTGTAAAAAATTAGACTGGAGTTCTCAAGACGATTCACTCATAATTAAGCATTAAGGATCCCCTCAAAATTGAGCTTAAGGTCTTATTAGTGATTCCAGTGTTTCTAGTTACGTGAACAGTCATTCAATTCAGACACAGTGGTGATGCATGCAATATTGTACACATCAACATATGCGTAGGAGTATTACGTACTGATGGTACTTAAAAGAAGAGAAATATTAGTTGTTTTTTAATTTTTAGTTTTTATTCAGTTTTTAAAAAATTTATTATTATTTAATTAATTTAAATATTTATTTTATATATTAATTGTTCAAAAAATTAAAAAAATTATTTATTTTTTATTTAAAAACTGAATAATAAATAATATTTAAAAAAATATTTAGTTGAATTGTTAAAAAAAATGACGATGTTTGTACTTTGTACTATTGTTTTGGCATATTTTTTTATTAAAAAATAATTTTTTATTTTTTCTTTTTATTAATTATTTTTAACATTAAAAAAAAAACATTGTATACAAACATGATAATGCCCTGTATAATATATTTTTTGAACAGTATATATAAATATAATAAGAAAAAGGAGTAAAATCCCTCCCCATTCCCTAACCATTTACGAAATTGACCTAGCGCTCCCTCACCATTGGAAATTAATAACGCGGTTCTTAACCATTATCTCTGTGTGACCGAAAGGACCCTCTTACCGGTACTTCCGGTTAAGAGGGTCCTTTCGGTTACATAGAGAGAATGAATAAGGACCGTGTTATTATTTTCTAATAGTGAGGGGACCAGGGAGGGATTTTACTTAAAATTGAAAAATAAATAAAAAAAAAAAGCATTGTTTTAAGTTTTGCATCTAATGCATTCTGCCATATTTTACATGTGAACGGAGAGCAAACAACGTCAAACTTAATAGATAGCACGAAATCATTAACAACGAGACTTAATACAAAAGTGATAATTATTTGGGTTGATTAAGTATTATTATGTCTTGGATTTAGGGTTTTAAGAACGACACGTATGTTCTATATTGTTGAATCTAAAAAAAAGTTAGTTCAAGATTATTATTCCATACACCTTTTTCTAGAAAAATTAAACTGCTTTTTTTATTAGTGAAATTAAATTCATCAACCATAATTTTAATAGTAGGGTTATATGTAGAGACTAAATATTCTTTTTAAATTTTTAGAAGTGATATTTGTTTCATCCAAATGTTCGTGATATGACTAATTAATTTTAATTTAATTTTACGTATTTTAAGTATTGTTTATTTAGTTACTAATTTGAATTTTATGTCATAGGATTTAGAGTTTTCTTTATTTAACCTAAAGTTGAGTGAGTTTCTTCGATTTAATTTTCAAACAAGTGAATAAATTATATTGAGGTATTTCTTTCTTATTGCATCAAGTAATTAAATACAAAGAGAATCGGTTGATCTTTTATTCAATTTCTTGATGCAACAAGAAAGAAATACCTCAATCTAATTTGTTCGTTTGGAACTTTAGGTTAAATAAAGAAAACTCTAAATTTTCTGGCATAATTAGTAACTAAATAAACAAAATTAAAATACGTAAAATTAAATTAAAATTAATTCGTCATATCACGAACATTTGAATGAAACAAATATTACTTCTAAAAATCTAAAAAGAATATTTAATCTCTACGTGTAACCCTACTATTAAAATATTTAGTCCTTAACCATCTAGAAAAGGACCTGGCGCCCATTGACCATTAGAAAATAACAACACGATCCTTATCCATTCTCTCCTGTGACCAAAAGGACCCTCTTGTCGGTTTTTTGGTAAAAAATAACCAGAAGTACCGGAAAGAGGGTCCTTTTGATCACACGGAGAGAATGGTTAAGGACCGCGTTGTTAATTTCCAATGGTGAGGGGGCGCCAGGTCAATTTCATAAATGGTTAGGGATCGGAAAAGGGTTTTACTCTAAGAAAAAGGGTTAAGTACTGCTTTCATCCCTAAGGTCTGAGGCCAAAATCAAAATCGTCCCCAACCTTTTTTCGTTATTAAAATCATCCTCAACGTTACAAAACGTTATAAAATCGTCCTTTTCTACTTCAATTTTATTTTTTACCAAATTACCCTTAATAAATAATAAAAATAATTAAAAATAATATTAAAAAATTAAAACAAAACCTTACTCCACTCCCGTAACTCCCCACCCCTCCCCACCTCTCACCCGCCAATGGAATCGAATCTCCAATACAGAGGTAAATCAATCACAATGTACAGGAGTTAGGGGAAAAAATGTTCACGAAAATTAAGCTCGTATGGTCAATCTAAGAACATGATCATTCCATCACTTGTAAATTAGGAAACCATAATTCAATTGAAAAAAAAAAAGATCTGCTTTCAAAACCAGCAAGATCCAAACACCAAGTCCCTGGCCTTTCCAACTTTTTCCAAAATAAATCAACAAAAAATTCAGATTAAACAATAATTCAATAATCATCAATTACAATTTCAGTTTTCAGATCCAAAAACAGCAAAACAACAGAAATTAAAAAAAAAAATTACAGAAGAAGAAACATAAACTCAAGCAGAAGCAAAAGTTCAAGCATAAGTAGAAGAAAAAGCAGAAGAAGAAGCAAAGAAGCAGAGGCAGTCACAGAAGAAGAAGCAGCGCCAGTGAGGTCCCCCTCCCGATGACGACGCGATGGCGTGGTCTCCCGATGATTTCCAACTTCTTACCACACTCCTTCCAGAACCTTCCACAACAAACCCCACTACATCAAGCCACCGTTAACCTCCTCAAATCCCACCCCCTCTCCGATTCCGACATCCCCGCATCGCCGCTGCTGCCCCCTCCCTCTTCTCCCCCTCCTCCGCCGCCTTCTCCCCCGATATCATATCCGCCGTGTTCCACTTTCACAATCGTTTGTCTTTTGCTTTTTTTTTTTGTTTTCTGTTCAAGGTAATGATAAAGGGTGGGTTGGGTTGGGGTGGGGTGGGGTGGGGTGGTTTTTTTAATATTTTTTATTTTTATTTAAAGGGTAAAATTGTCTAAAAAATTTTGTTCATGAACAAAAGAATGATTTTATATGTTTTGTAACATTAAGGATGATTTTAATAACAAAAAAAAGGTCGGGGTTAGGGACGAAAACAGTACTTAACCCTAAGAAAAATGATATGGATCACTTCCAGAAATTATTTTTAATATGGAAATAGAGATGGTGTTTTGATTGATATTGATATTTGAAGTGTATTACAATATTGTGGAAATCATTCAACACGCTCCCCACGTATTTCAACACGTCCCCCACGTGTTGGCCAGGATGCTGCCACGCATCCAACACACCCCCACGTGTTGCAACACGTCCCTCACGTGTTACCCTTCTACCTAACACCTCCATTCATACGTAAATACACTAGATTTATCCATTCCCAACCAATACACCACCCTAAACCCCATAACCAAATTTTTGAGCCGACAACTTCAGCCATCAGCTATATATTGTGCTACGTGTAAATTAAATATAGTAGAATGGATCCTTATACGATCTCATCAACATGATCATTG